>NC_057804.1:244039754-244339754 GCF_018294505.1 Triticum aestivum
TTTGGTATTTGGGCCATCTTGATCGGAGGTCATATGGAGGCTCGGCGGCCTGCACAAGGAGGAAGACAGAAGTTGGGCCAGATTCAGACTGAATCCGAGTTGGAATAGAACTAGGACTCTAGGACGCGAATTGATGTAATTCTTCTTGTAAGGAAAGTCTAGATGAATCCTTTACTTGTACGGGAAGTCCAGCCGCCTCTTATATATGTTGGGGGTGACGGCCGATTGAACAACACACAATCGAACAAATCAATATACTACTTTTTCCTGTCTACTTTTTATCTCTCCACCGTTTTTCTCTCTCGTTCTTCGCTGTTCTTCGTGTTTGAGAGCTGCGAATCCCGAGGCTCTAGGGGCGAGCGAATCGACCTAGGGCAGCCCATAGCCGCCGCAATCCCTGACGGGGTCCCTCCCGGGTGCGCGGGGTTTCGGGTCTGCAAAAGCACCCGCCGACTGTCTTGCGTATCGCGCTGTCGGTCGGGTCTCCTTCGACGTGAGCTGCGGTGCATCACCCCCAGCGTCGAGGGTACACGTGACGTGTTCGTGTGTCAACAGGAGTTTCGTCCCGTAATCTTACTTATGATGTTTTCCAGGGAAAAAGACTTCATATAGAAGAAGATGGGCAAGGGAGGGCTACCAGGTGGCCCACGAGACAGGGGGGCGCGCCCAGGGGGGTAGGATGCGCCCCCATCCTCGTGGGTGGTGGGTGGCCCCCCTCAGGTATTTCTTCCGCTCAATATTTTTTATTAATTCCCAAAATGACTTTCGTGGAGTTTCAGGACTTTTGGAGCTGTGCAGAATAGGTCTCTAATATTTGTTCCTTTTCCAGCCCAGAATCCCAGCTGCCAGTATTCTTCATCTTCATGTAAACCTTGTAAAATAAGATATAATAGCCATAAGTATTGTGACATAACGTGAAATAACAGCCCATAATGCAATAAATATCGATATAAAAGCAAGATGCAAAATGGACGTATCAGCCGCGTCCGGCGCCTAACTGGTCTTCAGTCTTCGGTCTTTGGTCTTCTCACCAGCGCGGAGCTAAGTGCTTTCACTGCCCGTGCATAGTCATTGGGGACAGTGTCGACGGCCAGCGTGGAGCATGGTGCTTCCACTAGGACGTGGGTGGGAGCACCCGTGAGGCCCCAGGGTGGCACTTGGGAGAATCCGAGGTGTGTACAACCCCACTCATTATTACGTGAGAGTGTCACGAGCGGAGACCTTCACAGGCCGGAGCCGTGCTTCATGTCGCCCGACGAGGACCCCGTCGTGCGCCACCCCTGACCACCGTTGGGGAGACCAGAAACAAGGACAAGACCAAGGGGCCAAGGGGACGCTGACGGCGTCCTCGATGACCGTAGGCCCCCTGCCGAGAGGAAGGGCTCGCCGGTGCCTTCCCCGGCAGGGAACCTACCTCCAGGTTGGATCCTGCTCCGTGCAGCACAAGGAGGACCCTACCGCTGGGCTTCCCCCGTGCTGCTCCCAACGTCCTACACCCTCCCGAGGAGGGTCCGCCGTCCTGAGGGTCCTGGTAGTCGCTGTGTCTTGGCTTACCTGCGATCCATGGTCAGTGTAAGCGTGCCCCTGCAGCGTTAACTGTACCCAGAGGCTACCGCTGTTGGGGACGTCGACAAGGCTTGGTGGTGGTTCGAAGGAGAGCTCGGCCTCGTGTATGTCCAGCGCCCAGCCTGGCGTGGGGGATCGGCTGGGGCCCTCTCCTAGCACGTGCCTTGGATCCATCACGACGGTAACGTAGGATTCCGGGATGTTCGCACCAGGGGCGTGATAACCCACAAGTGTAGGGGATCGCAACAGCTTTCGAGGGTAAAGTATTCAACCCAAATTTATTGATTCGACACAAGGGGAGCCAAAGAATATTCTTGAGTACTAGCAGTTGAGTTGTTAATTCAACCACACCTGGATAACTTAGTATCCGCAACAAAGTGTTTAGTAGCAAAAGTGGTATGATAATAATAGTAACGGTAGCAAAAGTAAAGATAAATGTTTTCGGGTTTTTGTAGTAGTTGTAACAGTAGCAACGGAAAAGTAAATAAGCGAAGAACAATATATGAAAAGCTCGTAGGCAATGGATCAGTGATGGATAATTATGCCGGATGCGATTCCTCATGTAATAGCTATAACATAGGGTGATATAGAACTAGCTCCAATCCATCAATGTAATGTAGGCATGTATTCCGTAAATAGTCATACGTGCTTATGGAAAAGAACTTGCATGGCATCTTTTGTCCTACCCTCCCGTTGCAGCGGGGTCCTTACGGAAACTAAGGGATATTAAGGCCTCCTTTTAATAGAGAATCGGAACAAAGCATTAGCACATAGTGAATACATGAACTCCTCAAACTACGGTCATCACCGAGAAGTATCCCGATTATTGTCACTTCGGGGTTGTCGGATCATAACACATAATAGGTGACTATAGACTTGCAAGATAGGATCAAGAACACACATATATTCATGAAAACATAATAGGTTCAGATCTGAAATCATGGCACTCGGGCCCTAGTGACAAGCATTAAGCATAGCAAAGTCATAGCAACATCAATCTCAGAACATAGTGTATACTAGGGATCAAACCCTATCAAAACTAACTTAATTACATGGTAAATCTCATCCAACCCATCACCGTCCAGCAAGCCTACGATGGAATTACTCACGCACGGTGGTGAGCATCATGAAATTGGTGATGGAGGATGGTTGATGATGACGACGGCGACGAATCCCCCTCTCCAGAGCCCCGAACGGACTCCAGATCAGCCCTCCCGAGAGAGATTAGGGCTTGGCGGCGGCTCCATGTCGTAAAACGCGATAAAACTTTCTCCTTGATTTTTTTCTCCCCAAACGTGAATATATGGAGTTGGAGTTGAGGTCGGTGGAGGTCCAGGGGGGCCACGAGATAGGAGGCCGCGCCCTAGGGGGGTCGGTGGAGGTCCAGGAAATTCCGAGAACTTTTCTTTTCTACACATAAAACAAAATCATGGTAGTTCTGCTGAAAACATCGCCAGTCCGGGTTAGTTTCATTCAAATCATGCAAGTTAGAGTCCAAAATAAGGGCAAAAGTGTTTGGAAAAGTAGATACGTTGGAGACGTATCAACTCCCCCAAGCTTAAACATTTGCTTGTCCTCAAGCAATTCAATTGATAAACAGAAAGTGATAAAGAAAAACTTTTACAAACTTTGTTTGCTCTTGTTGTTGTAAACATGAAAAGCCAGCATTCAAGTTTCAGCAAATATTATTCTCACATCCCTACCTTCTGGTAATGCACTAGTGCTAGTCTTTAGTGTTGCATCATGTTTACTTTTACAGAAAGTTGAAATGGGGGATGTAAAAACCCTAGCATCAAATGGAATTCAAATAAGTTCAACCTAAAAATATTTTCAATGATCCCAAAATGCCCTTAATTTTTTTTCATAATTTAGGGAAAAGGGTGAAAACCTTATCCTGTGATGATGCATATTTTTCATTGGCATTTTAGGTCTTTGAATTAACTGACTACTTATTTGAATTGGAGTTGTAAAATTCTATAAGTAATATTATAGCTCCAATAATTTTGGAAAATATGGTGGGGCTCTGTAATAATCCTTTTTGCATCCTCAAAGTTTTCCCAGAATTTATAAAAAATGATTTGGTGTTAAACTAAATCAAAATAGAGGCAAACAAATTAGAAAACAAAAGCAAATTAGGAAACAGAAGAGAGGGAGAGCCTACCTGGGCCTTACCTACTGCAGCAACTGGGCCGGTCCACCACAGCCCAGGTGCCAGTCGTCTCCTTCCTTTGCCAGGAGGACGGCGGCGTGTCGCACGCACAGGAGGCGAAGCCACCTACTGCTTCCACCTCCTGCTTCGCGCTGGCGGCCTCCCCTTCGGGCCTATCCGCGCCTAGAGACGCCCAGCACCCCCTCGCTTCTCTCCCTCACTCTCTGCTCTCTCCCTCGTCCTCTGCTCCCTCTCCCGAGCACACCCGAGCGGAGCCCGTCGCCACCATCACCGTTCGCCGCGGCCACCAACCCCTCCATGCCCAGCCAGCTAGCCCATGAGCTCCGCCTCTCTGCCGTGCACCTCTGCGACGAATCCTGTGAGCCCGGACACCCTGAAGGGACGCCTCCAAGCTCGCCAGCGCCACATCTGCCGCCGGACATCGTCGATAGATTCACAGCGACCAGAGCGCCCCCGAGCTCGCTGATGCCATCGCTGCACCAGCCGTGAGCTCCTCTGTCGTTTCCCCCTCTCCCTTGACTCGTTTTCTTCCTCTAACACCGGTACCCGTCGGAGCCGAGAGCTCTTCGCCGCCGGCCATGTCGCCGCCGTAGCCACCGTTGCCTAGAGCTGCAACCGAGCACGCAGCCGTGCTTAGTGCACCCCCAGGAGGCCATAGCACCCATCCGCACCCTCTGCTGTGCTCCCTAACGCCGACCCCGAGCTCGCCCGAACTCCGGCCGTCGCCGTGAGCTCGACTCCGGCGAGTACAACGCACCCCACCCGCTTCTTCCTGCTCTGTTGGATGCGAAAGAGCACGGGCTCCCTCCTGGTGGTCTCCCCGCACCTAAACGCAGCCCCTAGCGCCACCCAGTAGCAGCTCCGCCGCGCGGAATGGTCGCCGCCGGCCAAACTCCGGCGAGCCGACGTGGCTCCGTCATTAGGAGCTAACCCAGCTAACTAAACAACCTACAGCCACTGACAGTGGGCCCCACCCCTGGTCAAACCCCAGCCAGCGCTAGGTTTGACCGGGATTAGTTCTTGTGTCACTGACGTGTGGACCCCACGGGTTAGGTTTGACCTGGATCAGCGCTGTTGACTCTGCTGACGTCACCCCGACGCGCTGCTGACGCAATTCATCATTTTCTGGAATAAAAATAATCCAGGAAATTCCAAAAAATAGCTTAAACTTCCAAAAATCATAGAAATTCAACCGTAACTCCAAATGAAATAATTTATATATGAAAAATGATCAGAAAAATCCAATTTATCCATTTGTACCATTTTCATGCATGTTAGAACAATTTATGACTACTGTTTAGGACAATTCAATTAAATGGCATTTAAGGAATCTTATATGGAGTTTGAATTTGAATCTTGGATTCAAACCAACTTCATTTAATCTGGTTTTAGTTGCATTAGCACAAACCACAGCATATTGCCATGTCGCACTCATGCATCATATTGTTGCATTGCATTGATTGTGTTCTTTCTCATTTGCCGGTGTTTGTCCCCTCTCAGTAGACGATGTTCGACGATGTGATCGATGACACCGATGAAGAACTATACTATCTTCAGAAGTGCCAGGCAAGCAAAACCCCCTTGTTCATTCTGATATAATCCCACTTTCTCGCTCCTGCTCTATTTTACTGCATTAGGACAACAACGATTCAACTGTTACATGCTGCGGTAGTTGAACCCCTTTCCTCTGCATGACCTGTCATTGCCACAGTAAATAGATGAAACCCACTAGCATGGGTAGAAGTTGTTTGAGCCCTGATGTGCCTACTCATTCATGCTTGTTTGTCATGCCTGCTACTGCTTAGAGTTGAGTCAGGTCTGATTCATCAGGGATGAATTGGAGGTGTGTGAACATGTCCTATTGTGTGTGAGCTAAGTGTGTGAACACGATTTTGTAAAGGTAGCGGTGAGAGGCCATGTAGGAGTACGTGATGGGTTGTCTCATTGCAGCCGTCCTCAGGAACTGAGTTCTGTGTTTGTGATCCATGAACAGTTACTACCACACATTGGGCTCCGGGCACTCCAAGCTCTCTCGACTTATTAATCAACTTGATCTCTGTCCAGGAGTTGCAACTAGTTTCTGGTGTTTGTAGGTAGTGTTAGTAGTCTACCAAGTGGCACCCGGTACAGGTGGGCTTGGGACAGACTAGGCACAGTGGCACGGTGTACCAAGCGTAGATCCACCCGTCGAGGTGGGCTTGGGAACCCTGCACACATCGTTTGGGGCCGTGAGCGACACCCCGGCCGGATCTCCTTGCGGATGGAACCCGAATAGGCGATAAACCTGGACGAGAGACTTGTGTGATTAGTCAGGTCGTGGCCGACACCCTCGCCGGGCTTCCGCTTGAAGGTTGCCGAGTACATGTCGTGTAAACGGCGGTAAGTGGTGAGAGCGTGTGTGAAGAAGTACACCCCTGCAGGGTTAATATGATCTATTCGAATAGCCGTGTCCGCGGTAAAGGACTTCTGGGTTGCCTGTACAATTCATAGACAAGTGAAAGTGGATACTCTAAAATACGCAAGATAAGCGTGAGTGCTATGGATGGCGTTCTCGTAGGGAGACGGGAGCGGATCCATAGTGGTGTATTGATATGGTGAATATGCGGACTCGTGTACGCCACCTCAAAAGAGTTACTTGCAGTCGTAGTTCAGGTTAGCCACCAAGTCAAAGCTGGTTTGCTGCAGTTAAACTCCACCACCCCCTTTGTTGATAATGATGCATATGTAGTTAGTTCTGATGTAAGTCTTGCTAGGTACATTTGTACTCACGTTGCTTAATTTATGTTTTTGCAGAGAGACTTCAGTCTCGCTAGTAGTGCCGCGTGGACTTCGACGTTTAGCTTGTTACCTCAGCTACGATCTTGTGCCCTCGGCAGGATCTGGTAGATAGTCAGGTTTCTCAGCCTTTTTCATTTGTAGATGTCTGTACTCAGACATGTTAAGCTTCCGCTTGTGCTTGACTTGTGTGCTCTGAATGCTGGGCCATGAGACCCATGTTTGTAATATCTCGCTCCTCGGAGCCTATTGAATAAATACTTGAGTTGTAGAGTCATGTTGTGATGCCATGTTGTATTTGCACATATCGAGCATATTGTGTGTATGTTATTGAAATGCTTGGTATGTGTGGGATCTGACTATCTAGTTGTTTATCCTTAGTAGCCTCTCTTACCGGGAAATGTCTCCTAGTGTTTCCACTGAGCCATGGTAGCTTGCTACTGCTCCGGAACACTTAGGCTGGCCGGCATGTGTCCTTCTTCGTTCCTGTGTCTGTCCCTTCGGGGAAATGTCACGTGATGAATACCGGAGTCCTGTTAGCCTGCTACAGCCCGGTTCACCGGAGTCCTACTAGCCCAGTGCTACAACCTGGATTCACTCGCTGATGACCGACACGTTCGACGTTGGGTCATGGATGCCTGTCCCTGTAAGTTTGTGCCACTTTGGGTTTACGACTAGCCATGTCAGCCCGGGCTCCTTATAATATGGATGCTAGCGACACTATCATATACGTGTGCCAAAAGACGCAAACGGTCCCAGACAAAGGTAAGGCGACACCCGTGGGGATACCGTGCGTGAGGCCGCAAAGTGATATGAGGTGTTACATGCTAGATCGATGTGGCATTGAGTCGGGGTCCTGACAGCTTTGGTATCAGAGCTTGACTGCCTGTAGGATTACCAAGCCAAACTGGTCGAAGTTGAGTCTAGAAATTCTTTAGTTATATAAGGGAATTGATCGTGGGATGGAACGTAAGGCTCTTTTTACTCCCTATACCTTATGCCTTCTGATCCGAATCATCTTATCTTTTCTACGGGTTAAGAACTAGGCTTTCTCTTCTTTCTATCAGGATCACGTGTTACTTATCCGTAGACTTATAGAATTGTTGGACTTAAGCCTTGGTTCAGTTCCTACTACTTCCGTATGTTAACTGTTGATCTCGAAACCTTGATATTGTGCTTCTGAGTGGTTATGCCACCATTTTTGTAGCATGTCTCAAATATTTTTGAGCATTTACAGCCGTTATGCTGTCCGAGTCATCCCAGGTTTCTAAATAGTCTGATGCATTTGCGAAATCCTTTCCCTCTGGTTTCGATGTTCTTTTAGGCCAGGTTAATCACACTAATTGCTGAGTTGAGGTACTCTATTGCCTCGACATATATGTTGGAGTTATTATTATGACCCTAGGTGTCTAGAGTATCACCTAGTAATCCAGTCATGCTTTGTGTTCCCAGTGTGATGATTCTGGCCATCATTCTCGAAAGCATCCCGTGATGCCACTTAGTAGTAGGTATTCTACTCCTGGGTTTCTGAACCCGAGATTTCCCTACTTACTTCATGTTGTTAGTGTTTGCTAGTTCCTTTAGGGTATTGGTAACCTTTGCATTAGTCCTCGATGTCCGTGGTATTTCCTTCTTCCAAATACCATGTACTGCTTATGGCAGAAGTTCCTGGCTAAACCGAAAGATCACAATCAGTGTGCTCTTGACGAGTTCTCAATTCTAAGATGTGACTCTGCCAGTCCTACCTTCTCCGCATGAGTTACCCGGAAGAAATATGTTGAACTCGTTCGACATGCTAATCCATGCATCCACAACTCAGAAAATTGTATGTTCTTTTGAGTTGTCCCTCTTTAGTTGTCTTCTGACCTTCATCTATCAGTTGATAGTCGGGAGTAGTGGTGCAATCGTGTTTATCGATGCCTGTTACTCCCGAGGTCCGTCAAGCCATTCTATTTTGGAATGACTAGGAGAAACAAACTCCAGTACCTAATCCATATCCAGGATTGGGTTAAAGCAATTGTATCCCGCAGATCAAATGCAATCCAGCTTCTGGTCTGTTCTACCTTGAAGTATTACCTTCTTTATGTCAGGATTGTCATGAGAATTGCACCACATCTTGTGAATTCTTGACGTAGTGATACTTCTCGCCATCCTTTTTCATTCCTCGGTTCCGTGTTGTTGCAGCCGGAGTGCCGACAAGTGAATCGTGATGTGTGAAATCAATCCTCATAGAAACCTTGTTGCTTGGTAGTTAAAGGACAATAATTTCATTCTTAGTGTGTTGGTTCTTGAATCATCATTCTAAGATAGATCCTGCTACCTAGTCCTTATTTCCGGTGCACCTTTTGATCAATGAGTTGGGGCTATGCCAATCCCTTGCTTATTTGATCATCTCGTCTTGTCCTGAAAAGCAAGATTGTTCTCGAGCTTAATAGCATATTGGTGGTTCGTGATTTTCCAGATATCTTCATGGAAGTATCACCAGGATGTCGCCTGACCGCTATGTTGAGTTCGTGATCAAGTTGGTTTCTTGTAAACCAGCCATTCTCCAAGAATCTGTGTTGCATACCCCTGAGCTGGTTGGTCAAGCTAAACAACAACTTGGAGAGTTGGAAGATGGAAGCTTGTCCGATTTAGTTCATCTTAAGGGATATCTTGTATGTGTGTTGAAGAAAGATGATATCTTCATCGATTGATCCTCGTGACCAGTTGTTGGACCTATTGTCTTGCCAAAACTTTGATTTGAGTGTGGGCTATCCTCAAATCAAATTAGAACCAACGATGTTCGTAATGTTGTCTTACCCGTGGATTTTCCTCGAGCATACACCGTTATGTCTTTTGGTTCTGACCAATGCTATCACTTGATCTCATAGTTATGGAATTCCATCTCCATGGGAATCTGGATGAATTGTTGTTGAGCCCATTGACAACATCCTTATCTCCTCCATGATTTTGTTGAACATTAAGCTAGTGTTGGAAACTTGTGTAAGCATTTTCTTCATGCCCCGTTCATGAAGTATATGTTGGATGAAAGAAGTGACTTCCTTTGATTCACGTGCATTTGATGTAAGTTGCCGCCGTGAATTCGAGAAAGTTTGTTTTTGCTCCTCTGGAATCATCCCAAGTTAGTCATGCACGCGCGAAGTACTCTATGGTTTGATAGGTTGGCCACCTCCATTTTATATGTGTTCCTAGCACACCAAGCCCCTGATTGACTTGTTCAAGGAGAAGAAGTTTCTTCATAAGAGCTAATCATATGACTTATGCAAGGACTTTGTTAACCGCAAAGATGGTTTCCCAACCTGAACTCGGTAGTGTTTTATTATAAGACTACTACGTGGACATGCTTGTCTTGGACAGCGTGTTCACATGTTTGTAGCAGAACCAGCTCATGTTTTGGAGCTTTCTACCGCAGTCCATTTCCCGAGAATCTCGCAACGCTATCTCATCGATTTGTGTTGCAATTTTTTTTCTCTTCCTAGACTCGATGAGTCTGGAATATCCTGACACCAACCAGATCTGAATCTCAGGCAGATATGATGGTTGGAACATTTCCCAAGAACTATAATATTGGTCCCTTGATAATCGGTAAAGTGGATGTCGTGGCCAACACACCCAGCCGGAAGACCTATTATTGTAGTATCCTGTTTGAGGAAGTTGGCCACCTCCCCATAAGGATTTCGTAGGGTTTTACTCCAATAAGTTACTCCTTATGGATTCTTGTGCTCCCGAAGTCCGACCTTTTACTTGATGTTCTAGTTATCAAACCATATCTATAAATGGGTTGTGCTAGCACATCAAGGAGAACATTAGAAGTGGAGTGCTAAATGTCTCTCGGTCAATTATCCAGATTTTGTCCCCTTGGCCCCGCCAAGGTGAAATCTGAGAAGGTGTTATCTTCCTTTGCATCTGCATCTTCTACCGGCATTCATCATGGTAGTACGTTGTGTTGCCGGAATCCTTGGCACGGATATTGGTAAAACCCTGATGGATATGGAAATGCTCAAGTTCTTGAGAGCACACGCAAGTGCTAGGTTTTATCGTCGGCATTAATTGCACAGTGCTCTTAGTTTCCTCGGCAATGCTATGACCCTTTCAAACAGTGGATTCACTCTCCACTGTTGAGCTTCTCCCCAGTTACTAAAATCATTCCTTGTGTTGTTTTCAACAAGGTAATCCACATCATCCATTCTAATCCGGGTATGCCATTCTACCGAACTCCTCCAAATGATCGATTGTGATTTTCCTTAAGCTGGTATAAAGAGTTTCAATGATCTCTGAATGAAAGGTAATTCTTTTTGCCACTTAAGGGATGATTCTACGAGTCACTTTTCCTAAGGTGCCCCATTGGGGAATCATGATAGTTAACTCCCCGCTACGTCATGATCAAGCATGGATTTGTTGCCTACCTAGTAAACCTTCATCATCTGTTACACCCCATCCCTCTGAATGTGTGTCTCGTGTCTCAGCTCAAGAGATGTTTACATCTCACCCCATGAGTTGATCCTAAGTTGTTAGGTCTTCGAGAAGATCGATTCTTCTAGAGTTTTCCTTTCCTCTTCTTGTCATGTTAGTTGGAGTTCTCAGAGGAAGACATCGAGTCAAAGATGGTGATCGATTCAACGTTCTGATGAAGTGCCACATGGATCGTGAAGATTATGTTAGTTTGCGTTCCCCCTTCATCCTACCCTACGCTTGAATCTCGGGACGAGATTCTTGTTTAGTGGGGGTGAGCTGTCACATTCCTACCTTCTGGTAATGCACTAGTGCTAGTCTTTAGTGTTGCATCATGTTTACTTTTACAGAAAGTTGAAATGGGGGATGTTCAAACCCTAGCATCAAATGGAATTCAAATAAGTTCAACCTAAAAATATTTTCAATGATCCCAAAATGCCCTTAAAAAATGTTCATAATTTAGGGAAAAG
Source organism: Triticum aestivum (assembly GCF_018294505.1). Taxonomy (NCBI): domain Eukaryota; kingdom Viridiplantae; phylum Streptophyta; class Magnoliopsida; order Poales; family Poaceae; genus Triticum; species Triticum aestivum. The sequence goes on from NC_057804.1 coordinate 244,051,191, forward strand.
GGTGAAAACCTTATCCTGTGATGATGCATATTTTTCATTGGCATTTTAGGTCTTTGAATTAATTGACTACTTATTTGAATTGGAGTTGTAAAATTCTATAAGTAATATTATAGCTCCAATAATTTTGGAAAATATGGTGGGGCTCTGTAATAATCCTTTTTGCATCCTCAAAGTTTTTCCAGAATTTATAAAAAATGATTTGGTGTTAAACTAAATCAAAACAGAGGCAAACAAATTAGAAAACAAAAGCAAATTAGGAAACATAAGAGAGGGAGAGCCTACCTGGGCCTTACCTACTGCAGCAACTGGGCCAGTCGACCACAGCCCAGGTGCCAGTCGTCTCCTTCCTTTGCTAGGAGGACGGCGGCGTGTCGCACGCACAGGAGGCGAAGCCACCTCCTGCTTCCACCTCCTGCTTCGTGCTGGCGGCCTCCCCTTCGGGCCTATCCGTGCCTGGAGACGCCCAGCACCCCCTCGCTCCTCTCCCTCACTCTCTGCTCTCTCCCTCGTCCTCTGCTCCCTCTCCCAAGCACACCCAAGCGGAGCCCGTCGCCACTGTCACCGTTCGCCGCGGCCACCAACCCCTCCATGCCCAGCTAGCTAGCCCATGAGCTTCGCCTCTCTGCCGTGCACCTCTGCGACGAATCCTGTGAGCCCGGACACCCTGAAGGGACGCCTCCAAGCTCGCCAGCGCCGCATCTGCCGCCGGACATTGTCGACGGATTCGCAGCGACCAGAGCGCCCCCGAGCTCGCTGATGCCATCGCTGCACCCGCCGTGAGCTCCTCTGTCGTTTCCCCCTCTCCCCTGACTCGTTTTCTTCCTCTAACACCGGTACCCGTCGGAGCTGAGAGCTCTTTGCCGCCGGCCATGTCGCCGCTGTAGCCACCGTTGCCTAGAGCTGCAACCGAGCATGCAGCCATGCTTAGTGCACCCCCAGGAGGCCATAGCACCCATCCGCACCCTCTGCTGTGCTCCCTAACGCCGACCCCGAGCTCGCCCGAACTCCGGCCGCCGCCGTGAGCTCGACTCCGGCGAGTACAACGCACCCCGCCCGCTCCTTCCTGCTCTGTTGGATGCGGAAGAGCACGGGCTCCCTCCTGGTGGTCTCCCCGCACCTAAACACAGCCCCTAGCGCCGCCCAGTAGCAGCTCCGCCGCGCGGAATGGTCGCCGCCGGCCAAACTCCGGCGAGCCAACATGGCTCCGTCATTAGGAGCTAACCCAGCTAACTAAACAACCTACAACCACTGACAGTGGGCCCCACCCCTGGTCAAACCCCAGTCAGCGCTAGGTTTGACCTGGATTAGTTCTTGTGTCACTGACGTGTGGACCCCACGGGTCAGGTTTAACCTGGATCAGCCCTGTTGACTCTGCTGACATCACCCCGACGCGCTGCTGACGGAATGCGTCATTTTCTGGAATAAAAATAATCCAGGAAATTCCAGAAAATAGCTTAAACTTCCAAATATCATAGAAATTCAACAGTAACTCCAAATGAAATAATTTATATATGAAAAATGATCAAAAAATCCAATTTATCCATCTGTACCATTTTCATGCATGTTAGAACAATTTATGACTACTGTTTAGGACAATTCAATTAAATGGCATTTAAGAAATCTTATATGGAGTTTGAGTTTGAATCTTGGATTCAAACCAACTTCATTTAATCTGGTTTTAGTTGCATTAGCACAAACCATAATATATTGCCATGTCACACTCATGCATCATATTGTTGCATTGCATTGATTGTGTTCTTTCTCGTTTGCCGGTGTTTGTCCCCTCTCAGTAGATGACGTTCGACGATGTGATCGATGACACCGATGAAGAACTATACTATCTTCAGAAGTGCCAGGCAAGCAAAACCCCGTTGTTCATTCCGATACAATCCCACTTTCTCGCTCCTGCTCTATTATACTGCATTAGGACAACAATGATTCAACTGTTACATGCTGCGGTAGTTGAACCCCTTTCCTCTGCATGACCTGTCATTGCCACAGTAAATAGATGAAACCCACTAGCATGAGTAGGAGTTGTTTGAGCCCTAATGTGCCTACTCATTCATGCTTGTTTGTCATGCTTGCTACTGCTTAGAGTTGAGTCAGGTCTGATTCATCGGGGATGAATTGGAGGTGTGTGAACATGTCCTATTGTGTGTGAGCTAAGTGTGTGAACACGATTTGGTAAAGGTAGCGGTGAGAGGCCATGTAGGAGTACGTGATGGGTTGTCTCATTGCAGCCGTCCTCAGGAACTGAGTTCTGTGTTTGTGATCCATGAACAGTTACTACCACACATTGGGCTCCGGGCACTCCAAGCTCTCTCGACTTATTAATCAACTTGATCTCTGTCCAGGAGTTGCAACTAGTTTCTGGTGTTTGTAGGTAGTGTTAGTAGTCTACCAAGTGGCACCCGGTACAGGTGGGCTTGGGACAGACTAGGCACAGTGGCACGGTGTACCAAGCGTAGATCCACCCGTCGAGGTGGGCTTGGGAACCCTGCACACATCGTTTGGGGCCGTGAGCGACACCCCGGCCGGATCTCCTTGCGGATGGAACCCGAATAGGCGATAAACCTGGACGAGAGACTTGTGTGATTAGTCAGGTCATGGCCGACACCCTCGCCGGGCTTCCGCTTGAAGGTTGCCGAGTACATGTCGTGTAAACGGCGGTAAGTGGTGAGAGCGTGTGTGAAGAAGTACACCCCTGCAGGGTTAATATGATCTATTCGAATAGCCGTGTCCGCGGTAAAGGACTTCTGGGTTGCCTGTACAGTTCATAGACAAGTGAAAGTGGATACTCTAAAATACGCAAGATAAGCGTGAGTGCTATGGATGGCGTTCTCGTAGGGAGACGGGAGCGGATCCATAGTGGTGTATTGATATGGTGAATATGTGGACTCGTGTGCGCCACCTCAAAAGAGTTACTTGCAGTCGTAGTTCGGGTTAGCCACTGAGTCAAAGCTGGCTTGCTGCAGTTAAACTCCACCACCCCCTTTGTTGATAATGATGCATATGTAGTTAGTTCTGATGTAAGTCTTGCTGGGTACATTTGTACTCATGTTGCTTAATTTATGTTTTTGCAGAGAGACTTCAGTCTCGCTAGTAGTGCCGCGTGGACTTCGACGTTTAGCTTGTTACCTCAGCTACGATCTTGTGCCCTCGGCAGGATCTGGTAGATAGTCAGGCTTCTCAGCCTTTTTCATTTGTAGATGTCTGTACTCAGACATGTTAAGCTTCCGCTTGTGCTTGACTTGTGTGCTCTGAATGCTGGGCCATGAGACCCATGTTTGTAATATCTCGCTCCTCGGAGCCTATTGAATAAATACTTGAGTTGTAGAGTCATGTTGTGATGCCATGTTGTATTTGCACATATCGAGCATATTGTGTGTATGTTATTGAAATGCTTGGTATGTGTGGGATCTGACTATCTAGTTGTTTATCCTTAGTAGCCTCTCTTACCGGGAAATGTCTCCTAGTGTTTCCACTGAGCCATGGTAGCTTGCTACTGCTCCGGAACACTTAGGCTGGCCGGCATGTGTCCTTCTTCGTTCCTATGTCTGTCCCTTCGGGGAAATGTCACGCAATGAATACCGGAGTCCTGTTAGCCCGCTACAGCCCGGTTCACCGGAGTACTACTAGCCCAATGCTACAACCTGGATTCACTCGCTGATGACTGACACGTTCGATGTTGGGTCATGGATGCCTGTCCCTGTAAGTTTGTGCCACTTTGGGTTTACGACTAGCCATGTCAGCCCGGGCTCCTTATCATATGGATGCTAGCGACACTATCATATACGTGTGCCAAAAGACGCAAACGGTTCCGGGCAAAGGTAAGGCGACACAGGGTGGGGATATCGTGCGTGAGGCGCAAAGTGATATGAGGTGTTACATGCTAGATCGATGTGGCATTGAGTCAGGGTCCTGACAATTATGAACTAACCATACTCACAATAACACTTAGGTCTCACAATTACTCATATCAATAGCATAATCAGCTAGCGAGCCATAATAATAAAACTCGGATGACAACACTTTCTCAAAATAATTATAACATGATATAACAAAATGGTATCTCGCTAGCCCTTTCAGAGACTGCAAAACATAAATGTAGAGCACCTTTAAAGATCAAGGACTGACTAAACATTGTAATTCATGGTAAAAGAGATCCAGTCAAGTCATACCCAATATAAACCAATAGTAATGAATGCAAATGACAGTGTGCTCTCCAGCGGGTGCTTTTAATAAGAATGGTGATGACTCAACATAAAAGTAAATAGATAGGCCCTTCGCAGAGGGAAGCAGGGATTTGTAGAGGTGCTAGAGCTCGATTTTAAAATAGAGATTGAATAACAATTTGAGCGGCATACTTTCGCTGTCAAGCAACAGCTATGAGATGGATGTATCTTCCATACTACATGCATTATAGGCAGTTCCCAAATAGAATGGTAAAGGTTTATACTCCCCAACCACCAACAAGCATCAATCCATGGCTTGCTTGAAACAACGAGTGCCTCCAACATACAACAACCCTGGGGGAGTTTTCTTTAATTATTTTGATTTGCTTTGATCGTTTTGGATCATGGGACTGGGCATCCTGGTTACCGGCCCTTTCTCGTGAATGAGGAGCGGAGTCCACTCCTCTTGAGAATAACCCACCTAGCATGGAAGATATAGGCAGCCCTAGTTGTAACATGAGCTGCTCGAGCATACAAAACAGAATTTCATTTGAAGGTTTGGAGTTTGGCACATACAAATTTACTTGGAACGGCAGGTAAATACCGCATATAGGTAGGTATGGTGGACTCATATGGAACAACTTTGGGGTTTAAGGAGTTTGGATGCACAAGCAGTATTCCCGCTTAGTACAGGTGAAGGCTAGAAAAAGACTGGGAAGCGACCAACTGAGAGAGCGACAACAGTCATAAACATGCATTAAAATTATTTCACACCGAATACAAGCATGAGTAGGATATAATCCACCATGAACATAAATATCATGAAGGCTATGTTGATTTGTTTCAACTACATGCGTGAACATGTGCCAAGTCGAGTCACTTAATACATTCAAAGGAGGATACCATCCCATCATACCACATCATAATCATTCTAATAGCATGTTGGCACGCAAGGTAAACCATTATAACTCATAGCTAATCAAGCATGGCACAAGCAACTATAATCTCTAAATGTCATTGCAAATATGTTTACTTCATAATAGCTGACTCAGGAACGATGAATCATCATATTTACAAAAACAAGAGAGGTCGAGTTCATACCAGCTTTTCTCATCCCAATAAGTCCATCATATATCGTCATTATTGCCTTTCGCTTGCACGACCGAACGATGTGTATAATAATAAGAGTGCACGTGCATTGGAGTAAGCTAGAATCTGCAAGCATTCAACTCAAGAGAGAAGACAAGTAATATAGGCTCTAAGTTAAATAAACAATCATGCATATAAGAGCCACTAAGCATTTTCAATATGGTCTTCTCGACCCCTAAAGGAAAGAAAAGAAAAGAAAACTATTTACACGACAAAGCTCCCAACAAGTAAAAAGAAGAACGCGAAATTTTTTTGGGTTTTCATTTTAATTTATACTACAAGCATGGAAATTAAACTAACTATTTTTTTTGTTTTTTCTTAAAGTTTATCAAACACACAAGAAGAAAACTACAAAAAGAAATTTAAACTAGCATGGATAATACAATGAGAGAGTATGAGCACCGACGACTAGTGTGTGAACATGAATGTAAAGTCGGTGAGAAATATGTACTCCCCCAAGCTTAGGCTTTTGGCCTAAGTTGGTATAGTACCAATGACCGCCTGGCTGATATCCATAAGTAAAACTGGGGTTGTACTGAGATGCAGAGGCAATAGCCTCCTGAGCAGCAGCGTGTTGGCGAGCTGCCTCCATTCCCCTCTCATATTCAGTTGCTTCTTCCCTGGTGACAACATATCTTCCTTTTGCCTGATAATCAAAAAGGTAGGGGGCAGGAAGAGTAATAGGGACGACGTTGCGCCTGTCATAGATTTGTCGATAATGGAGGAATTGTTCATTCCTCTCAAGAAAATGATGATCAAACATAGCTTCTTTATCCAAATAAACAGGAGGTAAAATCATATCCCCTTCTCGTGGAGCTATATTAAGAAAGTTAGCCACACGGGTTGCATAAATTCCTCCAAATAAATTCCCCCTTCTACTATTATTCTGTAACCTACGTGCAACTATTTCCCCCAAGTTATGACCTTTATAACCTGACACAGCACTCTTGAGGACACAAAGATCAGGGACACACATGTGACATGCTTCGTCCTTGCTGTTAATGCATCTACCAATAAAGAGAGCAAAATAATGCATAGTAGGAAAATGAATACTCCCTATGGTAGCTTGTGCTATGTCCCTAGATTCTCCCACAGTAATACTAGCAAGAAAATCTCTAAATTCAGAGTTGGGAGGATCATTAATGTTACCCCACTACGGGAGTTTGCAAGCAATTGTGAAATGCTCTAAATCCATGGTATAAGATGTATCATAAATATCAAACATGACACTAGGAGAATTACATGCAGAGATATATTCGAACCTCCGCATAAAGGAATCAGTCAATTGATAATACTGAGGACACTTATCTTGTAAGAAGTCCTCCAGCTCGGCATTACGCACATATGCTTCAAATTCCTCCTTGAAGCCTGCTTTGACCATAAAATCATCGGATGGCCACTCACAAGCCCGTACATTCGCGTCCCTTGGCAATTTAACATCTTCCTCACGTATAGCAATCCTTAGCCCTTTCTTTGCTGAGGAACCTCCTTGGTACATTCTTCTAAGAATATTTCTTTTTCTGTAAATTTCTGAAATTTTAGTAACTTCAAAATAAAAGTGAATAAAACTAAACAAGATTGATAGCAACTACTCCTACAAGTGCCTAGAGCCTATATCATGCATTGGAATTGCTTGGGACCTAAAAAATTTAACATGCAAGCTCAAGAACACGGTCACCTATGCAGCAAAAGCTTGCAATGAATAAAGCACTAGAACAAAAATTAATTGGACCAACGGAGGAGTCACATACCAAGCAACAATCTCCCGAAGCAGTTTTGTGAATGGAGCTTTGAGCTAACAGATCGAAAATCGCAGCAAAAAGAAGCTAGAACTCGTGCTTGAGCTGGATGGGGATTTTTTTGGGTAGAAGATGAAGTGTGTGGGTGCTGGCATAAGTGGAGGGGAGCCACCAGGGGCCCACGAGTCAGGGGGGCGCCCTATAGGGGGGGGCGCCCTCCTCTCTCGTGGCCTGGTGTTTGCCCCTCCTGCAGTGTTTTCAGTGCCTAAAATCCTCAAATATTCCAGAAAAAACCATACTAAATTTGCAGGGCATTTGGAGCACTTTTATTTTCGGACTATTTTTTTAATGCACGGATAATTCGGAAAACAGTCCGATAATACTATTTTTGCTTTATTTAATCTAAATGACAGAAAGTAAAAAATAGGGTACAGAAGGTTGTGCCTTCTAGTTTCATCCATCTCGTGATCATCAAAATGAACCCACTAACAAGATTGATCATGTCTTGTTAACAAACTCATTCCGAATAACACGGACGGAGAAATTCCGAATAACACTAAGTTACCTCAACGGGGATATGAAAATCCCCAACAATAAGAATATCATACTTTTTCTTGACAGTAGGGAGAGGAAATTCAAAACCTCCAAAAATGATAGTTGGAACTTTTTCAATAGAATTGATGCTATGAATTTGAGATTGTTTCCTTGGAAAGTGTACCGTATGCTCATTACCATTAACATGAAAAGTGACATTGCCTTTGTTGCAATCAATAACAGTCCCTGCAGTATTAAGAAAAGTCTACCAAGGATAATAGACATACTATCGTCCTTGGGAATATCAAGAATAACAAAGTCTGTTAAGATAGTGACATTTGCAACCACAACAGGCACATCCTCACAAATGCCGACAGGTATAGCAGTTGATTTATCAGCCATTTGCAAAGATATTTCAGTAGGTGTCAACTTATTCAATTCAAGTCTACGATATAAAGAGAGAGGCATAACGGTAACACCGGCTCCAAGATCACATAAAGCAGTTCTAACATAATTTCTTTTAATGGAGCATGGTATAGTTGGAACTCCCGGATCTCCAAGTTTCTTTGATATTCCACCCTTAAAAGTGTAATTAGCAAGCATGGTGGAAATTTCAGCTTCCGATATCTTTCTTTTGTTTGTAATGATATCCTTCATATACTTAGCATAAGGATTTACTTTAAGCATATCAGTTAAGCGCATACGTAAGAAAATAGGTCTAATCATTTCAGCAAAGCGCTCAAAATCCTCATCATCCTTTGTCTTGGATGGTTTAGGAGGAAAGGGCATGGGTTTTTGAACCCATGGTTCTCTTTCTTTACCGTGCTTCCTAGCAACAAAATCTCTCTTACCATAACGTTGATTCTTTGATTGTGGGTTATCAAGATCAACAACAGGTTCAATCTCTACATCATTGTTTTTGCTAGGTTGAGCATCAACATGAACATTATCATTAACATTATCACCAGGTTCATGTTCATCACCTGATTGTGTTTCAGCATCAGAAATAGAAATTACATTGGGATTCTCAGGTGTGTCTACAGTAGGTTCACTAGAAGCATGCAAAGTCCTATCGTTTTTCTTTTTCTTCTTTTTAGAAGAACTAGGTGCCTCTAAATTATTTCTCTGAGAATCTTGCTCGATTCTCTTAGGGTGGCCTTCAGGATACAAAGGTTCCTAAGTCATTCTACCAGTTCTAGTAGCCACTCTAACATCAAAGTCATTTTTATTATTTAATTCATCAAGCAAATCATTTTGAGCTTTAAGTACTTGCTCAGCTTGAGTAGCAACCATAGAGGCATATTTGCTAACGCGGTGAAGTTCATCTTTAACTCTAGCCAGATTATCGCCTACGCGTCCTATCTCGAAAGCATTATTCTTTAGCTCTCTACCAACATAAGCATTAAAACTTTCTTGTCTAGCCATAAAGTCATCAAATTCATCTAAGCATGGTCTATGAAATTTAGTAGAGGGTATTTCAACTTTATCATATCTATAGAGAGAATTTACCTTTACTACCTGTGTTGGGTTATCAAGACAATATGGTTCTTCAGGCGGTATATTAAGACCATGTATTTCTTCAATAGGTGGTAAATTCTTAACATCTTCAGCTTTAATACCTTTCTCTTTCATTGATTTCTTTGCCTCTTGCATATCTTCAGGACTGAGAAATAAAACACCTGTCTTCTTCGGAGTGGGTTTAGGAATAGGCTTAGGAGTTGGCTCAATTGGTTCAGGAATTACTTCAGGAACTGGCTCGGGAAGAGTCCAATTATTTTCATTAGTCAACATATTATTCAATAGTATTTCAGCTTCGTCGACTGTTCTTTCCCTGAAAACACAACCAGCACAACTATCCAAGTAGTCCCTGGAAGCATCAGTTAGTCCATTATAAAAGATATCAAGTATTTCATTTTTCTTAAGAGGATGATCAGGCAAAGCATTAAGTAACCGAAGAAGCCTCCCCCAAGCTTGTGGAGACTCTCTTCTTTAATTTGCACAAAATTATATATTTCCCGCAAGGCAGCTTGTTTCTTATGAGCAGGGAAATATTTAGCAGAGAAGTAATAAATCATATCCTGGGGACTACGCACACAACCAGGAGCAAGAGAATTATACCAAGTCTTAGCATCACCCTTTAATGAGAACGGAAATATCTTAAGGATATATAAATAACGAGACTTCTCATCATCAGTAAATAGGGTGGCTATATCATTCAACTTGGTAAGATGTGCCACAACAGTTTCAGATTCAAGGCCATAAAAAGGATCAGATTCAACTAAAGTAATAATTTCAAGATCAACAGAGAATTCATAATCCTTATCAGTAACACAGATAGGTGAAGTAGCAAAAGCAGGATCGGGTTTCATTCTATCATTAAGAGACTGCTGCTTCCATTTAGCTAATAATTTCTTAAGATCATTTCTATCATTGCAAGCAAGAATTTCCCTAGCAGCTTCTTCATTCATAACATAACCCTTAGGAACAACATGTAATACATAATCATTGGGGGAACCTTCATCATTACTATCATCAATAATAGGTTCTTCAATAATATCATTCCCCTAACTCTAGCAAGTTGTTCATCAAGAAATTCACCTAATGGCAAAGTAGTATCATGCACAGAAGTAGTTTCATCATGCATAGCAGAAGTGGCATCATCAATAACATGCGACATATCAGAATTCATAGCAGTAGTAGGTTTAGGTGTCGCAAGCCTACTAATAACGGAAGGAGAATCTAGTGCAGAGCTAGATGGCAGTTCCTTACCTCCCCTCGTAGTTGAGGGTAAAATCTTGGTTTTAGCGTCTTTCAAGTTCTTCATAGTGATCAACAGATATAAATCCCAAGTGACTCAGAGAATAGAGCTATGCTCCCCGGCAACGGCGCCGGAAATTAGTCTTGATAACCGACAAGTGTAGGGGATCACAACCACTTTTGAGGGTAAAGTATTCAACCCAAATTTATTGATTCGACACAAGGGGAGCCAAAGAATATTCTTGAGTATTAGCAGTTGAGTTGTCAATTCAACCACACCTGGATAACTTAGTATCTGCAGCAAAGTGTTTAGTAGCAAAAGTGGTATGATAATAATATTAACGGTAGCAAAAGTAAAGATAAATGCTTTTGGGTTTTTGTAGTAGTTGTAACAGTAGCAACGGAAAAGTAAATAAGCAAAGAACAATATATGAAAAGCTCGTAGGCAATGGATCAATGATGGATAATTATGCCGGATGCGATTCCTCATGTAATAGCTATAACATAGGGTGATATAGTAATAGCTCCAATTCATCAATGTAATGTAGGCATGTATTCCGTAAATAGTCATACGTGCTTATGGAAAAGAACTTGCATGACATCTTTTGTCCTACCATCCCGTTGCAGCGGGGTCCTTACGGAAACTAAGGGATATTAAGGCCTCCTTTTAGTAGAGAACCGGAACAAAGCATTAGCACATAGTGAATACATGAACTCCTCAAACTACGGTCATCACCGAGAAGTATCCCGATTATTGTCACTTCGGGGTTGTCGGATCATAACACATAATAGGTGACTATAGACTTGCAAGATAGGATCAAGAACACACATATATTCATGAAAACATAGTAGGTTCAGATCTGAAATCATGGCACTCGGGCCCGAGTGACAAGCATTAAGCATAGCAAACTCATAGCAACATCAATCTCAGAACATAGTGTATACTAGGGATCAAACCCTAACAAAACTAAATTAATTACATGTTAAATCTCATCCAACCCATCACCGTTCAGCAAGCCTACGATGGAATTACTCACGCACGGTGGTGAGCATCATGAAATTGGTGATGGAGGATGGTTGATGATTACGACAGCGACGAATCCCCCTCTCCAGAACCTCGAACGGACTCTAGATCACCCCTCCTGGGAGAGATTAGGGCTTGGCAGCGGCTCCGTGTCGTAAAACGCGATGAAACTTTCTCCTTGATTTTTTTCTCCCAAGCGTGAATATATGGAGTTGGAGTTGAGGTCGGTGGAGGTCCAGGGGGCCCACGAGATAGGAGGCCGCGCCCTAGGGGGGGCTGTCTTGTGGACAGCCTGTGGGCCCCCTGGCATTGATTCTTTCGCCAAAAAATCTTATTAATTCCAAAAAGTGCCTCCGTGGATTTCCAGGACATTTCGAGAACTTTTCTTTTCTACACATAAAACAGCATCATGGTAGTTCTGCTGAAAACAACGTCAGTCCGGGTTAATTTCATTCAAATCATGCAAGTTAGAGTTCAAAACAAGGGCCAAAGTGTTTGGAAAAGTAGATACGTTGGAGACGTATCAGGGCGCCGCCCAGCCGCCTAAGGCTCCCGCCGCCTTCTGCCATCCTCTGGTCCTGTTGTCCAGTGGACGACACTCCAACGCGGCCCCTCGTGGTGTCGTCCGAAGCAGCCCCGTGCCGAGGGGGCACGTTTGGGGCGGCGCGGGCTGCTCCATGAGGCTGGTTGGCGCCGAGAGGCTCTCCGTGGTCCCTCAGAGAGGGCGCGCGACTGTGTTGGGGATGAGCGCGCACCCCCACCATCGCCTGCGATGTGGGGAGGGTGCAGAATGGCACCGCCCCCCTGCACGCCGCATCCAGCAGCTCAGCGACCCGTTCCAGCAGGGCGTCGCGGCCGCTCTCAAGCAGTCTGCACCGCAGAAGCTCACGAGCTACGATGACCGCCGCCCGCATGTTCGCTTGTTCCCTGCGCGAGTGCGGGACAGTTGCTGTAGCGATGTTCGCAGATCGCGCAACTGTGCAGCTACGGCGCGGCCCTAGAGGAGAAGGCTGCGCCGTGCGCCCCCCGCGGCCGGTCGCCCCCGGCGGAACGCGGGCCGCGAGCAGGGCAGAGTGGAGGTCTTCTTCGTCGGTGGGTGCCTCCGAGGAGGTCTGGACGACCCAGTGATCGACATGGTCTCTCGGGGCATCGGCCATGGCGTCGGTGGAGCGGAGGAGGACTGGTCGATGGAAGAGGAGATCCGACGCACCCCTACCCGGCGCGCCAAATGTCGGATTTCAGGGTCCGGCAACCCATGAGAGGTTCGAACACTAGGGTGCGTGCGGAGATCTCAACCTGCCCAGCCTGCCTACTCACGATCCTCCCTAGCCTAGCGCAAAGAGCTCACAGAGACACAACGAAACAAATATTTATACTGGTTCGGGCCACCGTTGTGGTGTAATACCCTACTCTAGTGTGGTGTGGTCCATTTCCTCGAGGGGCTATGGATGAACTAGTTACAAGGATGAACAAGCCTCAGGATTGAGGTGTTCTTGAGCAGGTGTGGTGCTCTACTTGCTCTGGTTTTGGTCCCCCTCCAATGGTGGTGGCTAAGTCCTATATATAGTCGCCTTGGTCCTCTTCCCAAATATGAGTGGGAAGGGATTCCACAATGGCGGGATTTGAAAGGAGACAAGTAGTACAGTCTATCTTGTCAAAACTAGTCTTCGCCTGCGAAAAGCCTCTGGTCATGACGCCGCGGTGGGCTCGGTGATGACCTCCATCCTGCCGTCCTGATGGTCTTGGTCTTGTTGCACCAGAATGGAAGCCTTTAGCTGATTCCTCGGGACTCCGCGCTTGTGGCTTGCCGCCCTTGCACTGAAGAGGAAACCTACGCCCTGGCGCCCGCCTGGCCTTGGTCGTCATGGCTCACGTCAGCTGAGCCTCATGAGGTAGCTGCATAAATCTCTCCACCCCTCAGGAGCCCTCCCGAGGAGGCCAGCTCCTTCGGGGGGCTTGGTGTTGTCCGCCTCACGAGGCTTGGCCCCTTGCGAGGGTCTTGTGGTGTTGATGTCGAAGCTAGGCCGCACCAGGCCATCGATGGAGCCACGTGGTGGGCTGCAGGCAGGCAGGACTAGATACCCCCAAGTCTAGGACGCCGACAGTTAGAGATGTTGAAGTCTTGTGTGGGAATATTAAATATCCTAATGATTTTCTTTTTCTTGGTTCCCCACAAGATGACTTTTGTCCCATTACATTTGGTAGACCCTTCTTGAATACTGTTAATGCTAAGGTAGACTGCAAAAAGGATATTCTTTCTGTTGGTTTAGGCGATATGTCCCATGACTTTAATTTTGCTAAATTTCGTAGACAACCCCATGATAAAGAATTGCCTAGCAAAGATGAAATTATTGGTCTTGCTTCTACTGTCGTGCCTCCCAATGATCCTTTAGAACAATATTTGCTAGACCATGAATGTCGGTGTTCTGGGAACGGGGGTCCCCAGACTTGCCTGCCTGCGGCCTGCGGCGTGGCTCAAGCAGTGGCCCAGTACGGACCGTCTTCACCAACCCAAGCTCAAGACCCTCGCGAGGGCCCAAGCCTCGTAGGGCGGACGACACAAGGCTTCCTCAGGGGCGGCCTCACCAGGTAGGCTCGCGAGGAGGTGGAGAGATCAAGGCAAGGAGTACATCACGAGGTGCTCGTGATGCAAGCCATGACGATCGAGACCAGGCGGGTGCCAGGCGGGCGCGAGTCGGTGCAGTGTCCTCGTTTCCTCTTTGGTGCAAAGGGATCAAGCACAGGCACGGAGTACCGAGGCATCAAGCAAATGTTACCATATCGGTGCAACAAGACCAAGACCATCAGGACGGCATGACGGAGGTCACTCTAGAGCCCAAAACGGCGTCATCGCCAGTACCTTTGGCAGTCGAAGACCAACTTTAGTCAGGATAACTTGTACTAGTTGTCCCCCTTCAAAACGGCCATTGTTGGCTCCCTTCCCGCTCAATATTTGGAAAGAGGACCAGGGCCCCTATAAATAGAGATAGACACCACAGTAGAAGGCATCTAGATCTCACCTAGAGCCGACAGAGACGGAGCCATTCCTCTCCAAGCACACCACCACAAGAACACCCCTCGCGAGGCTGTTCCTCCTCTGTACTGTTGATCATCAGCCCCAGAGGCAATCCACCACCACACACTAGAGTAGGGTATTACATCACAATGGTGGCCCGAACTAGTATAAACCTTGTGTCCCTCATGTTGTTCATCGTGTAGCTTAGACTCGCGGCGAGGCTTTGGGGCGTGGATCGGTAGGGAGAAGATCTTTGTGCGCACCCCAGAGTTCAAACCTTAATGGTTTTGCCGGAACCCGATATCCAACATTTGGCGCGCTAGGTAGGGGTGCGTTAGAGCTCTCCCTTCCGTCGACCCGCTCTCCATCAACACCGCACTTCGCCCTCATGGCAGACAAAGCGCCGCCCGCTCCGGCGGCTGTTGCCAGCGCTGGGGCCAGGGGGCTCTGAGCCTTGGCCCCCACCTTGCGATAGGTGTAGTGGCCGCACAAGTTCAAGCCAGAGATGCCACCGCTCTACAACGACGCGATGGACCCGCTAGTTTTCCTGCAGGCGTATGAGGAGGCCGTCTTCAAGGCCGGGGGCGATGACAAGGTGATGGCCAACTGGCTTCCCATGGCCCTCACCGGCATCCCACGCATGTGGCTGCTCCACCTGCCAACGGCCTCTATGGCCTCCTGGGAGGAGCTGCGCCACCTCTTCCTCGCCCACTACGCTGCGCCGGCGCCCCCGGTTGTCGCAGCTCTCCTGGGCGGCTCACAGGCGCCACCCTCGGGCCGCCACGTCAAGCCGTTCATCCGCCATATCAGCGCCGCCCTCACGCAGCACGGAGCTCCTCCGGGTTTGGGCGGCACCCGAGGCTGACCTGACATTCAGCTCCGACGATCACCCCGTCAACACTGCATGCTCGGGTGCGCTCCCAATGCTTTGCACGCCCACCATCTGCAAGGTGGCCGTCACCAGGACCCTCATCGATGGCGCTGCCGACCTCAACATGCTCTCAGTGGAGGCCTTCAGCCTCCTCCATGTGCCGCTGGAACGGCTCCAACCCAGCAAGCCCTTCTCAGGCGTCGGAGGCGGCTCCTCCAGCTCCCTGGGGCATATCCGCCTTCCGGTGACCTTCGGCACCCACGACAACTTCCGCACGGAGCTGGTCAACTTCGACATTGCTCACATCAGTCTCCCGTAGAATGCCATCCTCGGCTACCCCACCTTGGCACAATTCATGGCAGCAACCCATCCGGCCTACAACCTCATGAAGATGCCCGGGAGCAGCGGCGTCCTCACTGTGGCTGGAGATACCAAAGACGCTATGCAGGGGCTCAAGCTCGCTCTCAAGATGGCTGCAGCAGCGCAGCCAGCCAGCACTGACACCCCCAGGCCAAGGGGCTGCGCCGACCAAGAAGAAGCAGCTATTCACCCAAGACAAGGCAGAAACCAAGTAGGTACCAGTTGATGAGGATGGGTCCTCCGGCGCCACCTTCACCATAGGTGCCAATCTTGACCCCGACAAGGAGGAGGCACTGGTGAAGTCCTGTGCGCGAACAAGGAGGTGTTCGTGTGGGAACCCAAACAGCTAGCGGGGGTCCCAAGATAGGTGATTGAGCACCACCTAAATGTGTGCCTTAATGTACGCCCCGTGAAGGACCAGAAAGCAAGGCGACAGTCCACCGAGAAGCAAGCCTTCATCGTCCAAGAAACCCGCAAGCTGGAAGCTACAGGTGTCATTCGCGAGGTTCGCTACCCCGAATGGCTGGCAAACCCTGTGGTTGTGCCAAAGAAGGGAGGAAAGGAGTGCATGTGCGTCAACTTCACCAACCTCAGTAAGGCCTGCCCTCAAGATCCATTCCCACTCCCCCACATCGACCAAATTGTCGACTCCACCGCTGAGTGCGACCTGTTGTGCTTCCTGGATGCCTTTTCGGGCTATCATCAAATCAAGATGGCGATAGAAGACGTGGAGAAGACTGCCTTCCTGACCCCGTGAGGGGTGTACTACTACACCTGCATGCCGTTCGGGTTGCGCAACGCGGGCGCAAATTTCTAGCGACTGATGCACATCGCCCTGGAATGGCAGCTCGGGAGAAACGCCGAGGCCTATGTCGATGACATTGTGGTGAAGTCTCAGGAGGCGAAGACCCTGATACAGGACCTGGAAGAAACCTTCGCGAGCCTTCGTGAAGTGGTCCTGCAGCTCAACCCGAAGAAGTGCGTGTTTAGCGTTCCCTCCGGCAAGCTTCTGGGCTTCCTCGTGTCCCATAGGGGGATCGAGGCCAACCCAGAGAAGGTCAAGGCAATCGAAGACATGAGTCCGCCGCAAACCCTCAGGGAAATGCAGAAGCTCGCCGGACGTGTAACTGTGTTAGGGCGCTTCATCTCCAAGCTGGGGGAACACGCCCTGCCCTTCTTTAAGCTAATGAAGAAGAAGGGCCCGTTCGAATGGACACAAGAGGCCGACGAAGCGTTTCAAGACCTCAAGAAGTACCTGACCAGCCCTCCGGTGATAGTGGCGCAACGCCCTCAGGAGCCCCTAGTGCTCTACCTCGCCGCCACGCCCTACTCCACCAGTGCAGCTTTGGTGGCAATTCGGGAAGAGCGCCAGGCTTAGGCCGTATCGCGGCTGAACGCGGCCCCAACCGCAGCAGCACCAGACCAAGAAAGCCTCGCGAAGACCACGAACTTGGCAGATAGGGACCCGCCTCAACAGGAAGACACCCCCGGGGCTGAAGGGGCTTCGCCAAGCAGCCAGGAGTTGGGGCTTCGACGTCTCAGGAGGCGCTCAACTCTTCGGAGGGCGCGGGCTCCGTCAGCGCACCCACCCTCGTCGAGCATCCTGTGTATTTTGTCAGCACGGTGTTGCGGGATGCAAGGGCACGATACCCCATGCCTTAGAAGCTCTTGCTCGCACTATTGGTGGCCTCGCGCAAGTTGCGGCATTACTTTCAAGGTCACCCCATCAAGGTTGTCTCGGCCTACCCATTGGAAAGGGTGCTTTGGAGCCCCAATTCTGCTGGAAGGGTCTCCTAGTGGAACATTGAACTGCAAGCGTTTCAGTTGGAATTCAGCACGACCAGAGTCATCAAGGGGGCCGTACTTGCAGATTTTGTGGCAGAATGGACAAAAGCACCAGGGCTTGAAGCAGGTGAAGATCGGTCACTCTCCCCAGGAAGCGAGGCACCGGATGACTGGGTCATGTACTTCGATGGGGCATTCTCGCGACATGGTGCGGGGGCCGGCGCGGTGCTTCTATCCCCCACTCAGGACAAGCTCTATTATGCTGTATAACTCTGTTTCCAGCATGGCGAGAAGGTCTCCAACCACATAGCAGAATACGAAGGCCTCATAGCGGGCTTAAAGGCTGCATCAACACTAGGGGTGAAGCGCCTCATCATCAAGGGCGACTCATAGCTCCTCGTCAACTTCTCCAACAAAGTGTATGAGCCAAAGGATGAGCACATGGAGGCGTATCTTGCAGAGGTATGCAGGATGGAAAAGCAGTTTTGGGGGCTGGAGATGCAGCATGTGCCCCGCGGCACCAACCAAGAGGCTGATGACATCGCGAGAAGGGCGTCCAGGCGGTTGCCTGAGGAGCCTGGCGTTTTCGAGGAACGACTCTTCAATCCCTCGGCAGCACCATCACTATCAAGCACACCACAACCTCGGGAAGAGCTCCCTCAATCCCCTGCCTCAAGAACCCCGGCCTGTGGCCCGACCTCGAGAGCATGCTTGCTCCTAGCGCTCGAGCCTCGGGAGGGATGCTGGACTGTAGAGTTCAAGGATTACCTGATGCAAGGGACTTTACCAGAGAAAGAAGAGGACGCGGAACGCGTGGCCCAGCAGGCCATGACCTACTGCATCCAAGACGGAGAGCTCTACCGGAAGCGGCCAAATGATGTTTCCATGCATTGCATCTCCAGGGAACAGGGGAAGGAGTTGCTCGCAGACATTCACGGTGGAGATTGTGGGCACCACTCGTCATCACGAACCCTTGTTGGCAAGGCATTTTGCAGCGGGTTTTACTAGCCTACAACACTCAACAATGCAATCGAGCTGGTGAAGGCTTGCGAAGCCTGTCAATTCCACGCCAAGCAGATCCATTAGCCAGCTCAGGGCCTGCAAACCATCCCACTCTCGTTGCCGTTTGCGGTCTGGGGGCTGGATATCTTGGGCCTATTCCCTCGGGCGCCTGGGGGCTACTGCTACCTCTACGTTGCCATCGACAAGTTCACCAAATGGGCGGAGGTGGAGGCTGTCCGCACCATCCCGGCTGGTTTTGCAGTCAAATTCATCAAGGGCCTCATGAGCCGATTCGGGGTCCCTAATCGCATCATCACCGACAACGGTTCGCAGTTCACCAGCAATGTCTTCAAAACATATTGTGCTAACCTTGGAACGCAGATATGCTACACTTCGGTGGCACATCCCCGGAGTAACGGCCAGGCTGAACGCACCAACGCAGAGGTCTTGAAATGCCTCAAAACCAGGACCTTCAAGAAGAAGCTGGAGGCCTGCGGCATGGGCTGGTACGATGAGCTTTAGTCCGTGCTGTGGTCCATCCGCACTACCGCCACCAAGTTGACTGGCGAGACCCCGTTCTTCCTCGTCTATGGAGCAGAGGCGGTCCTCCCTCACGAGGTCAGGCGTCGCTCCGCGCGGGTCCTAGCATTTGATGAAGTGCAGCAGGACGCCATGCAGGGGATGGACCTCGTGCTGGGGGAGGAACACTGACGGGAGGCCACGCTATGAGCACCAATATACCAGCAGGCGTTGCGGTGGTACCACTACCGCAACATCCGCCCCAGGACTCTTGAGGTAGGTGACCTCGTGCTCAGGCGGGTGCTCTCCAGGGAAGGGCTGCACAAGCTCTCGCCCATGTGGGAGGGCCCATTCAAGGTTGTTCATGTTTCTAGACCTGGAGCCGCACGCTTGGAGACCCAGGAAGGGGTGCCCATTCCGAACGCGTGGAACATTCAGCACCTCCGGAGGTTCTACCCTTAAAGTAAGGCCCAGTGCCTGTAAAGAAGGCCCAGTGCATGTGAAGAAGGGCCTAGTGCCTGTAAAGAAGGCCCAGTGCCTGTGAAGAAGGGCCCATTGCCTATAAAGAAGGCCCGGTGCCTGTGAAGCTCGCCGCCCCAAGAAGGGCCCAATGCCTATAAAGAAGGCTCGGTGCCTGTGAAGCTCACCGCCCCAAGAAAGGCCCGGTGCCTGTGAAGAAGGCCCAGTGCCTGTGAAGCTCGCCGCCCGTGACACTCTGACGTAATAATGAGTTGGGGATGTACATGCCCCGGAGTCTCCAGAGTGCCGCCCTTGGGCCTCGGGGGCTCCCGCCCACGCCTAGTGGAAGCACTTAGCTCCGCACTGGTGAGAAGACGATGAAGACTAGACTAGGTGCCGGACGCGGCTTTTCATTTGCTTTCCGCAGTTGGCTTGTTCTCCCTTGTTTGAAACTTTATTGGAGTTGCTTCTAGTGTTCTTTGCCGACCCCTGCTCTTGTTCTCTGTCTTTGGTTTTCGCCTGGATCGTTCTCTCTCTCGCAAGCCTCGCGAGGGGGCTACACGGGCGCCCTCGTGAGCCCTTTCTTGCCTGATTTTGTGAGGCTCCCTCACTCAAGTTTACAGCGGGAGCACCCCTCCCGGTCCATGCCCCACGGGCATCGCGACGCAAAACGCCGGACCCAAGCTGGTCACCCTCGCGACAAAGGTTCGAAAGCTATTCTCCCGACTGATCTTTGCAGACCTCAAGACACCCGGCGAGGCCTTAGGCAAGTACCTCGCGAGGCAGAAACTGCAGCGAACCTCCCGAGCTAAGTTGTTCCTACGCACAAGCACATAGCCGCAACACCATAACACAGCACGGGAACGGTAAAAATATCATAATAATTAGGGATGATAGTCTTCCACGCCCTCCCACGAGGGTCCATACTTCTCTCTCTCTCAATGCAGGAAAAGGAGAAAAACAAAATGAAAGCGACGCGCCCCGCGACGGCTCGTGAGGAGGGATCCGCACCGCCCTCCTGAGCTCAATCAGACTCCGCCTCGCGCTTCACCGGGGTGCGACAGCGGTACGACCCGCTACCACCCTCAAAGCAGGTGCGGTGATGTGGTGGCTGATCAAGGCCATCGCTGGAGGAGCTGTCACTGGAGGAGGAGCCTGTGAAGCTCGGCGAGCTGCGGACGTCGCCAGGAGCGGGTTCGCCTTCGCCCTCGTTATGGCCGTCCCCAAGGCCAAGCACCTCATCACCGTCGTCGTCTTCAGGGCAGCACCCAGCACGGCGGCCGTCTTCCCCGAACACCCTCACGTAGAGGGTCACGTCGCCGTCGAACTTGAAGTGCAGGGTGCAGCGCCAGCCCAGGCCACGCGCACGAGCAAACGTGTGCTAGCCGCAGTCCAGGGCCACGTTCCGAGCGACGGAGATCTCCACCACGACTTAGGAAGCCCTGCTGCAGCAACCGTCTGCCTGCAGCCAGAGCCCACCAGGTCCATCGGACGGTAGTTCGCCGGCAAAGAAGCAGGGGAGCTGGAGCCAGTTGCCTGCCGGATCTGCCGACCACACGACAAACTCTAGCAGCACCTCTGCCAAGTGAAAGCATGGCCGAGGAGGCTGCGCAGCCACGACACGTCTTCCCCCGCCAACCGTGCGGCCATCACCGCACGAAGGACCACCACCGCGACCACGAGGAGCCGCTGCAGGAGTCGCGGAGTGTTTGCGAGGACAACCATGGCTGCGCTTGGGCGGAGGAGAGCCGGGCCCTTCCTGGCGAGCCTTCCCCTTTTCCACGGCCAAGAACCTCTTCCTGGGCGCCATGGGACACAGCAAGAAACTAGAGCAAACAACTGGAGCAAGGAGGAAGAAGAAACAGGCGGGGGGAAGGGAGATGTACAGCGGGGTGGGGGGGCTTGCGCCCCTCCACATTTATAGCCCAAAAGAGGCCAACCGTCGGCCTCCATGATTGCAGGTAATCATGGCTCTTTTTGCATGCAACAAGGACTCGTCAAATCGGGAAGTTGCCGAGGCAGCATGGGGGAGCGGAGACGCCCACGTCCAATCAACCGCCACACGACGACCAAGGCCGCAGGCTGTTGGGGCCCGCAGCGCTCCACACTTGCCCTTTGGCTTCGCTGCTAAGCTAAGTCCGAGCGTGCCTTGGGCCTAGGGCTACTGTCAGCATTCTAGAAACGGGGGTCCCCAGACTTGCCTGCCTGCGGCCTGTGGCGTGGCTCAAGCAGTGGCCCAGTATGGACTGTCTTCACCAACCCAAGCTCAAGACCCTCGCGAGGGGCCAAGCCTCGCGGGGCGGACGACGCAAGGCTTCCTCAGGGGCGGCCTCACCAGGCAGGCTCGCGAGGAGGTGGAGAGATCAAGGGAAGGAGTACCTCGTGAGGTGCTCGTGATGCAAGCCATGACAATCGAGACCAGGCGGGCGCTAGGCGGGCGCGAGCCGGTGCAGTGTCCTCGTTTCCTCTTTGGTGCAAAGGGAGCAAGCGCAGGCGCGGAGTACCGAGGCATCAAGCAAATGTTACCATATCGGTGCAACGAGACCAAGACCAGCAGGACGGCAGGACGGAGGTCACCGTGGAGCCCAAGACGGCGTCATCGCCAGTACCTTTGGCAGTCGAAGACCAATTTTAGTCAGGATAACTTTTACTAGCTACCCCCTTCAAAATACCCGTTGTTGGCTCCCTTCCTGCTCAATATTTGGGAAGAGGACCAGGGCCCCTATAAATAGAGATAGCCACCACAGTAGAGGGCATCTAGATCTCACCTAGAGCCGACAGAGACGGAGACATTGCTCTCCAAGCACACCACCACAAGAACACCCCTCGATAGGCTGTTCCTCCTCTGTACTGTTCATCATCAGCCCAGAGGCAATCCACCACCACACACTAGAGTAGGGTATTACACCACAACGGTGGCCTGAACTAGTATAAACCTTGTGTCCCTCGTGTTGTTCATCGTGTAGCTTAGACTCGCGGCGAGTCTTTGGGGCGTGGATCGGTAGGGAGAAGATCTTTGTGCACACCCCAGAGTTCGAACCTTAAGGGTTTTGCCGGAACCCGATATCCGATAATGAAAATGATATGTTTATGAATGAAAGAAGGGAAATAGATGAAATGTTGTTTAAACAGGGACCTATATTGGAACACAACTTGCCTGTTGAAATCCTAGGGGATCCTCCTCCACCCAAGGGTGATCCTAATTTGAGCTTAAACCATTACCTGATACTCTTAAATATTCTTATCTTGATGAAAAGAAGATATATCCTATTATTATTAGTGCTAACCTTTCAGAGCATGAGGAAGAGAATTTATTGAAAACTCTGAAGAAGCATCGTGCCGCTATTGGATATACTCTTGATGATCTTAAGGGCATTAGTCCCACTCTATGCCAGCACAAAATAAAACTGGAGAAAGACGCTAAACCAGTTGTTGATCACCAACGATGGTTAAATCCTAAGATGAAAGAAGTGGTAAGAAATGAAATACTAAAGCTTCTAGAGGCAGGTATAATTTATTATGTTGCTGATAGTCAGTGGGTAAGTCCTGTCCATTTTGTCCCTAGGAAGGGAGGTATTACTGTTGTTCCTAATGACAAGGATGAATTGATCCCACAAAGAATTGTTACAGGTTATAGAATGGTAATTAGTTTCCACAAATTAAATAAAGGTACTGAAAAGGATCATTACCCTCTACCTTTTATTGATTAAATGCTAGAAAGATTATCCAAACATACACATTTTTGCTTTCTAGATGGTTATTCTGGTTTCTCTCAAATACCTGTGTCGAAAGAGGATCAGGATAAGACCACTTTTACTTGCCCTTTCGGTACCTTTGCTTATAGACGTATGCCTTTTGGTTTATGTAATGCACCTGCTACCTTTCAAAGATGTATGCCTGCTATATTCTCTGACTTTTGTGAAAAGATTGTTGAGGTTTTCATGGATGATTTCTCCATGTATGGAACTTCTTTTGATGATTGCTTAAGCAACCTTGATTGAGTCTTGCAGAGATGCGAAGAAACTAATCTTGTCTTGAATTGGGAGAAGTGCCACTTTATGGTTAATGAATGTATTGTCTTGGGGCATAAAATTTCTGAAAGAGGTATTGCAGTTGATAAAGCTAAAGTAGATGCTATTGAAAAGATGTCGTGTCCTAAGGACATCAAAGGTATAAGAAGTTTCCTTGGTCATGCCGATTTTTATAGGAGATTCATTAAAGACTTCTCAAAAATTTCTAGGCCTCTGACTAATCTCTTACAAAAAGATGTTCCTTTTGTCTTTGATGATGATTGTGTAGAAGCATTTGAAATACTTAAGAAAACCTTGATTTCTGCACCTATTATTCAGCCACCTGATTGGAATTTACGTTTTGAAATTATGTGTGATGCTAGTGATTATGTTGTAGGTGTTGTTCTAGGACAAAGAGTTGATAAGAAATTAAATGTTATCCAATATGCTAGTAAAACTTTAGACAGTGCCCAGAGAAACTATGCTACTACTGAGAAAGATTTTTTTGCGGTTGTATTTGCTTGTGATAAGTTCAGACCTTATATTGTTGATTCCAAAGTAACTATTCCCACTGATCATGCTACTATTAAATATCTATGGAAAATAAAGATGCTAAACCTAGACTTATTAGATGGGTTCTCTTGCTACAAGAATTTGATTTGCATATTATTGATAGAGAGGGAGCTGAGAACCCCATTGCAGACAACTTGTCTAGATTAGAGAATATTCTTGATGACCCGCTACCAATTGGTGATAGCTTTCCTGATGAACAATTAGCTGTCATAAATGTTTCTCATACTGCTCCATGGTGTGTTGGTTACGCTAATTACATTGTTGCTAAATTCATACCACCTAGTTTCACATACCAACAAAAGAAAAAGGTTTTCCATGACTTATGACATTACTTTTGGGATGATCCAAACCTTCATAAAGAAGGAGTAGATGGTGTTATTAGACGTTGTGTACCTGAGCATGAACAGGAACAGATCCTACGCAAGTGTCACTCCAAGGCATATGGAGGACACCACGCTGGAGATAGAACTGCACATAAGGTATTACAATCCAGTTTTTATTGGCCTACTCTCTTCAAAGATGCCCGTAAGTTTGTCTTGTCTTGCCATGAATGTCAAAGAATTCGCAATACTAGTAGACGTCAAGAAATGCCTATGAAGTATTCACTTGTTATTGAACCATTTGATGTTTGGGGCTTGGACTATGTCGTGGAATTGTCATGGCAGATGTCCTAGTGTGAGGACTTAGTCGTGGAACCATCGCCACTAGGTTAGCTTAAAGGGGTTAAACGGGACAAAGGACATAGGGAGTTTATACTGGTTCGGCCCCTTGCAATGAAGGTAAAGGCCTAATCTAGTTTGAGGCGGTATTGCTTATGTCTCGATTACCAGGGAGTGATTTCGCTTGACTTAGCTTTTGATCTCTTGTTTCTTTCCCTGAGCCGCCGCCGAGTCGTCCCTTTATATACACAAGTTAACCCAGCGGCTCATGGAGTCCCAGCCAGCTTATAAACATGTTCGGCTCGGTGACTATATACTTGCCTTACAATATAAGTCATACACATACGGCAGTTTACCCCTATGGGCCTTAAGTTGCCTTTGGGATTTGGGCCCTCGCCTATGAACCGCCATCTTCAACATCTTCACGGGCTTTGTATTAATGAACCGCCATTGGTATGACCCGACCCCTCCTGGGCGGGTCATACCCAATAGTCATATCCGCAACATTAGGCCCCAGATTGATTTGAACCTGTTCATGTCAATCTTCAACACTTAGAAAAATCCTTCCTTCTTTATTCTTGCGAGATCTCATAACCCGCCATGACGTCACCTCCTGCGATTGTAGTAACCCGTCGTGACGTCACCTGTCATTATTATTACACAAAGCCTAAATCTTAATAAATCTTTTCTTTTAATGAAGCTCCAAAAATCGAGGCGTCTGCGCCGTCACATATCCATTTTTGGTCTACTCGATTCCCACGCATGTCACTTATCCTTCTAGCCTTATAAATAGGGCCAAGGGTTCCTTTCCACTCTCCCCCCCTCTACATTCTCGTCTTCAACCTTGCGGCACATCTGCACATCTAAACACCGCCGTCGCCGACCTCACCAACTTCCTCGACTCCAGCCGCTGCATCGACCTGCATGAGACCAGAGAAATGCGGCGCCTCTCCATTGCTTAGCGGACCCAGTAAGCATCTTAACTTCCCTGCCGTAGATCTCCATTAGGGTTTCTGAAGTTCTTCGGAGTTCTTCATCGTTCTTCACAGCACCTTTGCTTACTCCTTATTTGGATCCAAAGATGGCCTTAAAAACGCGCGGAATCTAATTCCATACCTTCTCTTAATCACCGAATGTGCTTCCCAGATGTAGAAATCCTGTCAACATGCTAGTTCTTCCACTGCTGCAATACTAAGTTTTGTTTTTATTTATTTTTCGAACAGCGTCAGATCCAAAACAGACTGCACCAATCTGTAAAACCTATTTATCCAACACTTAGCAGAATTTTTCTTCTTGATAGATCTTAACTATCAGTATTGTCATGGCGGCTTACATCACCAGTTATAGCTAGTCACATGTCATTAGGCCCCATTTAAGCCGCCAATATATACTGTGGACTTTTATCTCCGGCTTAGCAAATCAATTTAAACCGGCCATATTTCTTTTAGGCTTTTCTCTTACGATGTCGAAGACAATTACCTCATGTAATTGGGTTCCTTCCATTGTCACCAAAAATACGCTTGAAGATTTGTCAAAATCGGCTATTTGCCCGCAAAAGATGTCCTGTATTGGCGCGCTCCAAAGCCAAATGAGAAGAAACCTCAGCCGCGGGATGGTGAGGTCATTGTTTTTACTGATCATATGAACCGGGGCTTCTCACCACCTGGATCTAAGTTTTTCCGAGATGTTCTGCACTTCTTTCAACTGCATCCTCAAGACATCGGACCCAACTGCATGTCAAATATCTGTAACTTTCAAGTGTTCTGTGAAGTATACCTTCAAGAGGATCCCAGTGTTGAACTCTTTAGGGAATATTTTTATCTGAACCAGCAGAATGAATTTACCAATGGCCCCAGCTTAGAACTTGGCGGGGTCTCAATTCAACGAAGAAGAGATGCTATATTCCCCTATGCCCACTTGCCAAGCCATCCCGGAGATTGGAACCAGACATGGTTTTATTGTAAAGACACCTCTCCGGCTGACGAGAATCCATTACCGGGTTATCGTGTCCAGCGACTTGATCCAAAACATCATCTTCCTGAAAAGCTTACCGCTGCTGAACATGCCAAACTTGCACCCACTATCGCAAAGGTCAAAGCCCTACTGGGCAATGGTTTAACCGGAGTTTACTTGCTTCGGTGCTCGGTTTCTTGGCGATTCATACCCTTGAGCCGCCGATCCGTCTTAATGTGCACTTATACGGGTGATGCAAAAGATCCACTACGCCACAGCTCTGATTGTTTAACTGATAATGCAATCAATGAAATGACAAAAACCCTTCTGAACGAGAGTCTGGAAAACTGCAGCAAAGTGGGATTGAACCCTTTCTGCGAATCTAACCCGACACCAGATGTGAGTCTCTAAATCACATATTTTACCTTATCATTCAAAGGTTCTATTAACTCAACCCTTGTTGATTTTCACAGACTGAATCCGATTTTTGGAATAAAGAATATGACCATGAAGCTGCCAAGAAAGCCAGGGCCAAAACAAAAGCCGTCAAGAGAACTGCCAATAAGAACAAGAAGAAATTAAGCACTTCTGAGATGTTTGAATTGGAGACAACTCTGAGTTGG
Source organism: Triticum aestivum (assembly GCF_018294505.1). Taxonomy (NCBI): domain Eukaryota; kingdom Viridiplantae; phylum Streptophyta; class Magnoliopsida; order Poales; family Poaceae; genus Triticum; species Triticum aestivum. The sequence goes on from NC_057804.1 coordinate 244,078,399, forward strand.
AGGTAGCTCTTGATTCCATTGGCTCCTTTCTCAACTATCTTATTAACACTGATTATCATCAGGATGACACGGGGGCCAGTCAAGCGGTCGAAGAAGAGGTAACTATCATTTCCTCCGACTTAGAGCCTTTGCCAAGACAGAAAATTCGACGAGTAACCCGAAAAGTAACACACCCCTTAGCTCATCTGGATCCTCACTTTCTTTTGAAGCAACAATAGCATGAGAACCTATGGCAAACTCAGACCAGCGGAGGTGAAGAATTATCTTCCGGCTTACCAAATACTCCAGCTCCACACAAATGTCGAAATGAGGTCATCTCAAATTTAAACTCTTTTTATCCTCTGGTGGGTCTTATTCGCCAGCCACTTAATTCTTTCGATTCAAACTATCAGGAGACTTCTCGCTCCTCTTCTGGTGACTCATCACAAACCCATCTGCCGGCTTTCAAAACTGCCCCTGGGTAACAACAATTATTTTTTATTTTCTTCCTCCTTGGGCTCTTATCCTTGTACTGACCTCTCATAACTCATGCATTGGAAAAGCAAAAACTAGCAAGAAGGCAAAGGTGATCAAGCCGGCTGAAGACCCCAAAGTTCCTGAACCGGAGCAACAAATTCCAGCGTCCGACACCTCCGCACCACAAGCAGAAGAACCTATTCATGATGTTCCACCAGAAATTCCTGACCTTTCCGTTGACCAGACAAACAACAGTCCTTTGAATACGAACCATCAGGCTCAATTAAACCGACTGGAACACTCTGATAACATGATGATCACTAGCATCGGCTTCAGAGAGCCGAGAAAACCTACTGTATTGGCCAAATACTCCACCAAAGAAGAATATATTGAGAAGAGAAAAGTGAGATTTGACGTTGCCAACTACTCTCAATTGAGCATTAGTGAAGAATTCTCTAGTTATCTCAACCAAGTGCACACCAGCCGCGACCTTGAAGTTGACATGGTGAAGCAGATGCATAAAAAATATGAGGTATGGACTCCTGCTTTAATGAGTTATGCATATCCTGTCAGCCCTCAAGTCTACTGTGTATGATAGGATTGAATATGCTGTAGACTTAGAATAACCCTAAATATAATAGCATCCGTGATAGAATCGTCCAAAATCTGGCTTGCACCATCCGAGTTAAACCAGGTCTTTAACAATTGTGTCTGTAGCCCCCAAGGGCCGGTTTAATCAGCATGAATGAACCAGTATTGTTCACCATTGTTTATAATTGAAAGCTTACCTGTGTAGCCCCCATGAGCCAGTTGTGGTTGTTTATAGCACAACTGGGTCATCATAAGACAATAATGAAATGCGAGCAATATGCATTAGCCCCCAAGTGCCAAGTGCTCTTGTTTGCAAAGTACTTGGGACTTGTTTATATGTACCTTGGTATGAAGAATTTTTCCGTACTCATTAGCCCCCAAGTGCCGAGCGTTGTTGCTTGCAAAAGGCTTGGGACTTCATTTCTGTAACCCAAATATGATCATGATTTTAAACCGGTGCATACATAGGACACCACTGCTTAACTTCAATCGCAATTAACCGATGTGAAAACCCGACTAGAGCACCAAGAATCGGAGACCCGGAAAGCCGATTCAAAATTCAAATTTAGCCTGGATGAAAAGGAAAAACTGAAGACCAGTTTTGATGCTAAAAGAACCGCCTGGGCTGAAGAGAAAACTGCTCTAACACAGTGGGCTGAAAAAGCGGAAGCTGCTCTCCAAGAGGTGACCGCTGAGCTTGCTGGTTTAAAACACCGTTATCCCAGATGGTTTCTGCTATCTTCGGTAAATATCATAACCGAGTCTTATCTTTCATGTCATAAACTACCTCTGACCAATCGGCAATTATTACACATGTCCTAGAAGCAGCAACCTTGGTCAAGAGATGCTTGTGAAGCTCAAATCCGTATATACGCTCGTTAAACAACTATATACTGGAACTCAGCGCACACTGGCCACAATTTCTCCAACTAACCAAGCACCCACTCTGTTGAGGGATGTCTTGAAAAAACTTTCTGTTCTGCCTGCTAGGATTGAAGAGATAAAACGGTCATCTGCAAGAGCCGATGCCGTGATGGCTTTAAGCCGGGCTAAAGCATCGCAACCGGAGCTAGACCCGGCCGATCTGGCTACTGGGTATCCAAGTTTAAAAGAAGATGACACGCCCTTTGAAAAAAAAGACTTCACTGCTTGTGTGAATGAAATACGTCCCTTGGCTAGTCTGATTGCTGATGAGACGGATATTTCAAAATATCAACCGGCTTATGATATTGAGAACCAGAAGATGCCCACGCCGGCTTACAAAGTGATGGATCCGATCCCTTCAGCCAAATATGGAACTGTCCAATCAGGAATAGCGTGAAGAACCGCCACCAATTGTGCCTCCGGGTCAGGAATAGAAAAATCTTCCTCTGTAGGCAACTTAACTAAGGGGTTATATAGAATATCCAAGAAAGTGTTAGGTCGTACCGACTTACGCTGGGACCCCAACTGGCTCAAGGCATCAGTCGCCTCATTTTTCCTGCGATCAATATGTTCCACTTGATAACCCTTGAAGTGCCCAGCAATAGCATCAACCTCGCGGCGATAAGCCGCCATGAGTGGATCCTTAGTATCCCATTTGCCCGAAACTTGCTGAGCCACTAAGTCTGAGTCGCTGAAACATCTCACCCGACTTAAATTCATCTCCTTAGCCATCCGAAGACCATGGAGCAAGGCTTCATACTCAGCTGCATTGTTAGTACAAGGAAACATCAACCTTAGAACATAACAAAACTTGTCACCTCGAGGGGAAGCTAAGACAACTCCAGCCCCCAAGCCCTCCAATTGCCTGGAACCATCAAAGTGAATAGTCCAATATGTCTTATCTGGCTTCTCTTCAGGCATCTATAGCTCTGTCCAGTCATTAATGAAATCCACAAGTGCTTGGGATTTTATGGCCGTGCGAGGCATATATTTCAAACCATGAGGTCCAAGCTCAATAGCCCACTTGGCTACTCTACCTGTGACTTCTCTGTTTTGAATAATATCCCCTAAAGGGGCAGAACTAACCACAGTGATAGGATGACTGAAGAAATACTGCTTGAGCTTTCGACTAGCCATGAACACCCCATAAACAAGCTTCTGCCAATATGGATATCTCTGCTTGGATTCAATAAGCACTTCACTGATGTAATAGACCGGCCTCTGAACCGGATATTCCTTGCCTGCTTCCTTCCGTTCCACCACAATAGCTACGTTGACAGCCAGGGAATTAGCAGCCACGTATAATAACAACGACTCTTTATCAATAGGAGCAGCAAGAACCGGCGGCTCAACCAATTGTTTCTTCAAGGCTTCAAACGCCTCATTAGCAGCATCACTCCAGACAAAATTATATGTCTTTTTCATCATCTGATACAAAAGGGATAGCCTTCTCTCCCAACTGGCTTATGAACCGACTTAAAGCCGCAATACGACCCACCAAACGCTGAACATCATTGACACACGCCGGCTTAGCCAGGGAAGTAATAGGCTTAATTTTTTCCGGGTTAGCTTCAATACCCCGTTGAGAAACCAGAAAGCCCAAAATCTTGCCTGCTGGCACACCAAAAACACACTTGGTCAGGTTAAGCATCATCTTATAGACCCGGAGATTGTCAAAGGTCTCCTTCAAATTATCTATCAAAGTTTCCTTCTTTCTGGATTTCAACACAATATCATCCACATAAGCATGAACATTGCGCCCAATCTGATCATGAAAACAATTCTGCACACAACGCTGGTAAGTCGCCTGGGCACTCTTGAGCCCGAAAGGCATAGACACATAACATAAGGCTCCAAAAGGAGTGATGAAAGCCGTCTTCTCGTGGTCCTTAACTGCCATCTTGATATGATGATAACCAGAATAGGCATCCGAAAAACTCAAACGCTCACAACCTGCCGTAGAATCAATGATTTGATCAATACGAGGGAGAGCAAAAGGATTAGCTGGACAGACCTTGTTTAAGTCCTTGTAGTCCACACACATACCCCAAGTGCCATTCTCCTTAAGTACCAGCACCGGATTAGCCAACCACTCAAGATGAAAGACTTCAATAATGAACCCAGCCGCCAAGAGCCGGGCCATTTCTTCACCAATGGCCTTACGCCTCTCCTCATTGAAGCGGCGAAGGAATTGCTTGACCGGCTTGAACTTTGGATCAATATTAAGAGTGTGCTCAGCGAGTTCCCTCGGTACACCTGGCATATCAGAAGGTTTCCATGAAAAGATGTCCCGGTTCTCACGGATGAACTCGATGAGCGCGCTTTCCTATTTGGGATCCAGGTTAGCACTGATTCTGAACTGCTTGGGTGAATCGCCAGGAACAAAGTCAACTAGCTTAGTGTCATCGGCCGACTTAAACTTCAATACCAGATCATGCTTTGTAGTTGGCTTTTTCAAAGATGTCATATCCGCTGGATCAACATTGTCTTTGTAGAACCTCAATTCCTCTGTTGCACAAACAGACTAAGCATAAGCACTGTCACCTTCTTCACACTCCAAAGCTATATTCCGGCTTCCATGCACTCTGATGGTCCCCTCGTAACCCGACATCTTGAGCTGCAGATAAACATAACAAGGCCGTGCCATGAACTTGGCATAAGCCGGCCGTCCAAACAGAGCGTGATACGGGCTTTTAATCTTGACCACTTCAAAGGTTAGTCTCTTGGCCCTGGAATCATGTTCATCCCTAAAGGATACTTCCAGATAAATCTTGCCTACAGGATAAGCCGAGTTACCAGGCACCACTCCATGGAAAACAGTATTGGACGGCTTAAGACTTTTGTTAGTCAACCCCATGCGACAGAAAGTGTCATAGTAAAGGATATTAATGCTGCTACCCCCATCCATGAGTACCTTAGTGAATTTGTATCCACCAACTTGAGGCGCCACCACCAAAGCCAAGTGACCCGGATTATCAACCCAGGGCGAGTGATCCTCTCGACTCCACATAATGTGCTGCCCAGACCAACGCAAGTAACGGGGAACTGCCGGCTCAACGACATTCACAACCCTTTTATGGAGCTTCTGATCCCGCTTGCATAAACTTGTGGTGAAGACATGGTATTGCCTACTATTCAACTGCTTCGGTTTACTTTGATAACCAGACTGCTGCTGCTGCTGAGCCCCCTGACCAGATTGTTGATTATAACCACCCTGATTACCTTGATGGTCTTGGTGGCCCTGGAAACCGGAATTAGAACCGCCACGACCGTAACCCGGACCTTGTGAGCCCGAACCTGAGCCGCCATTTGGGCCATGGCCGTGCTGGAAAAGATGAGACTCTTTGAACTGCTTCATGATAAAGCAATCCTTCCACAAATGTTTAGATGGCCTTTCCTTTGTTCCGTGCCTTGGACACGGCTGGTTCATCACTGCTTCTAGGTTGACTTCTCCTACTCCAGACTGAGCCGGCTTCCCCTTACGACGCTGGTTATAATTCTGCGTGTTGGTATTAGCCACAAAATCCAAACTATTATCAGCCTTGCACTTACCATTGCCACCCTGACTTGCGGGGTTATGATGCTGCCCCTTGGTGTTGCCACTCTTCTTTCCCTTTCCCGTATTTACATCATCAGACTCGGGGTCCCTGGTACCATCAGAGTCGGCATACTTAACCAGAGCCGCCATCAACCCCCCATGTCGCTGCAGTGGCACTTGAGTCGCCCCAGCTTTTGCTTAAGGGGCATAAATCAACAATTCTTCTCTAACATCAAGACTGCTGAGCTGACATTGATGCAATCTGACGAGTGCAGGATAGTTGAGACCCGGCGCACCCAATGGGTTGTTGAATCGCCCTCTTCTTGGGCACAGGCGTCCAGATCCACAATTGACATGGGCTGCTTGCATGTATCTTTAAAATTCTGAATAAACCGGGCTTGTAACTCGGCCCATGACCCAATGGAGTTAGCAGGCAGCCATTTCAACCAAGTACGAGATGTTCCATCCAACATCATGGTGAAATACTTAGCACACGTAGCATCAATAACATCCAAGAGTTCCATGGCCATCTCATAACTCTCAACCCATGCCTCAGGGGGTAAATCAGTTGTGTAGTTAGGCACCTTGCGAGGACCCTTGAAATCCTTAGGCAAACATTCATTATGCAGAGCCGGCACTAAGCATGGCACACCCAAAGTTCTGAAGGCTACGCCTGTTTCCACCGAGGTTGTCGGATGAGCCGAATAATGTTAACGAGCTGCGTATTGAGCCGCCAGCTCAGCCTCCCGACGCGCTCTACCCTGATCCACAACATTCTAAGCATTACCTCCACCACGCGCCGACTCATGCCCACAAGGCGAGTTGCGGTTTCGTCCACTGCTTGACACGGCCGGTTCATCAATATGCCTGCTATAACTTTTGCTCGAATGTGGCGTGGAGTGGATACGGCCCCGACTTTATGAATAAGCTGCCTATTGAGCCACAACCGTCTGGAGCAGCTCCCAAGCTCGTTGTATTTCCATCGCTGCCGATGATTCACCCTCAACCGGCAGAGCCGGCAGCCATGTCGCCGCATCAATCATGTTATCCAAAGGATTAGAATAATGACCCGGTGGTGTAGGCACATACTGAGGCGGGGTATTATGCAGACGAGGCAGCTCCGTCATGCGCGGTTGAGCCGGCGCTCCAGCCCCAGGCGCTTCAACCCGGTTTATCTCTGGTTGGTTACTGGTCCCCGCTCCAGGCGTACAAAAGAGGTTTCTCGCCTCATAAACCAGAGGTAGACAAGACTGATGCCTCCTCCTCATGACTTCATTTGAAGCATTTTGATCCATCGTAAGCCGGAGGGCCTCTGACTGAATCCGCCGTGCCTAAGCATCTAGGGAAGCCCGCTCCGTGGCCATCCTGACGTTCTCTGCATTCAGCTCCTCCTTGGCCTGTGCTATCTCATCACGCAACTTTGCAACTTCCGCATTGTGCTGAACTTGATTTGCCGGGTTAACCTCCGTTGTTAACAAGGTTGTCAGATTATCCAGCAATTCAGTCAAGACTTGAGCCGACGGGTGCACAAGGCCTCCTTCCCCAGTTGAAATCGCTGTTCCTGACCCGGAGACCATTGCCGCTGCAGCCGAAGAATTCTGCACGGGCTGTGTACCGGCCATGAAAATCACAACCCTATTTGGTGGCTCATAGGGGTCCGAATACTATCTCCATCGGAATAGCCCCCAAGCCGGCCATCTTGCAGTTGGTACAGTGAATCAGTGTCGCCAGTGGACGACTCACCATTGGAGTAGACAACCGTCTCACCACCAGACACCGATCTATCCTCAGATTCTGCCCCATGGATGAATCCCACGAAGGCAGGCTTCACGGCGGGCTGAACTCGGGCGGGTCGCGCACACTGAGTCATCTCGATGATGTCGGTGCAGATGTCCGGCTCAGGGCCCGGTTCGCCGATCTTGCCAATGAAAACATGGATTTGCTACCTCTTGAGCACTACGTTGGTTTTCCCTTGAAGAGGAAAGGGTGATGCAACAAACTAGCGTAAGTATTTCCCTCAGTTTTTTAGAACCAAGGTATCAATCCAGTAGGAGGCTCCTCAAAACTCCCTGTACCTACACAGACAAACAAGAACCTCGCAACCAACGCGATAAAGGTGTTGTCAATCCCTTCACTGTAATTTGTGAAAGTGAGATCTGATAGAGATAATAAGATAAGATAAATATTTTTGGTATTTTTATGATATAGATTGGAAAGTAAAGATTGCAAATAAAAGTAGATGGAAAACTTAGATGATAAAAGATAGACCCGGGGGCCATAGGTTCCACTAGTGGCTTCTCTCAAGATAGCATAAGTGTTATGGTGGGGAACAAATTACTGTCGAGCAATTGATAGAAAAGTGCATAATTATGAGATTATCTAGGCATGATCATGTATATAGGTATCACATCCGCAACAAGTAGATCGAAATGATTCTGCATCTACTACTATTACTCCACACATCGACTGACTCCTGCCTGCATCTAGAGTATTGAGTTCATGAAGAACAGAGTAACGCATTAAGAAAGATGACATGATGTAGAGGGATAAACACATGCAATATGATATAAACCCCATCTTTTTATCCCCGATGGCAACAATACAATACGTGCCTTGCTGCCCCTGCTGTCACTGGGAAAGGACACCGCAATATTGAACCCAAAGCTAAGCACTTCTCCCACTGCAAGAAAGATCAATCTAGTAGGCCAAACCAAACTAATAATTCGAAGAGACTTGCAAAGATAACTAATCACACATAAAAGAATTCAGAGGAGATTCAAATATTTCTCATAGATAAACTTGATCATAAACCCACAATTCATCGGATCTCGACAAACACACCACAAAAAGAGTTACATCGAATAGATCTCCAAGAAGATCGAGGAGAACTTAGTATTGAGATTCAAAGAGAGAGAAGAAGTCATCTAGCTAATAACTATGGACCCAAAGGTCTGTGGTAAACTACTAACAACTCATCGGAGAGGCCTTGGAGAAGATGTAGAGGCCCTCCATGGTCGATTCCCCCTCCGGCGGAGCGCCGGCGAAGGCTCCAAGATGGGATCTCGCGGATACAGAAGGTTGCAGCGGTGGAATTAGGTTTTCGTGGTGCTCCAGGATGTTCTCAAGGTACGTGGATATATATAGGAGGAAGAAGTAGGTCGGTGGAGCCACAAGGGGCCCATGAGGGTTGGGGGCGCGCCCACCCCCCTGGGGCACGTCGGGCACCCTTGTGGCCGCCTCGTTCGCTTCTTGACTTCCACTCCAAGTCTCCTGGGTTGCGGTTGTTCCAAAAAGATCACCCCCGAAGGTTTCATTCCGTTTGGACTCCGTTTGATATTCCTTTTCTTCGAAACACTGAAATAGGCAAAAAAACAACAATTCGGGCTAGGCCTCTGGTTAGTAGGTTAGTCCCAAAAATGATATAAAAGTGTAAAGTAAAGCCCACAAACATCCAAAATGGGTAATATAATAGCATGGAACAATAAAAAATTATAGATATGTTGGAGACGTATCAAGCATCCCCAAGCTTATTTCCCGCTCGTCCTCGAGTAGGTAAATGATAAAAACAAATTTTTTGATGTGGAATGCTACCTAGCATATTTCTCAATGTAATTTTCTTTATTGTGGCATGAATGTTCAGATCCAAATGATTCAAAATAAAAGTTCATATTGACATAAAAACAATAATACTTCAAGCATACTAACAAAGCAATCATGTCTTCTCAAAATAGCATGGCTAAAGAAAGTTATCCCTACAAAATCATATAGTCTGGCTATGCTCTATCTTCATCACACAAAGTATTTAATAATGCACAACCCTGATGACAAGCCAAGCAATTGTTTCATATTTTAGTATTCTCAAACTTTTTCAACTTTCCCGCAATACATGAGCGTGAGCCATGGACATAGCACTATATGTGGAATAGAATGGTGGTTGTGGAGAAGACAAAAAAAGGAGAAGATAGTCTCACATCAACTAGGTGTGTCAACGGGCTATGGAGATGCCCATTAATAGATATCAATGTGAGTGAGTAGGGATTCCCAGGCAACGGATGCACTAGAGCTATAAATGTATGAAAGCTCAACAAAATAAACTAAGTGGGTTTGCATCCAACTTGCTTGCTCACGAAGACCTCGGGCATTTTGAGGAAGCCCGTCATTGGAATATACAAGCCAAGTTCAATAATGAAAAATTCCCACTAGTATATGAAAGTGACAACATAGGAGACTCTCTATCATGAAGATCATGGTGCTACTTTGAAGCACAAGTGTGGTAAAAAGGATAGTAACATTGTCCCTTCTCTCTTTTTTTCTCATTTTTTATTTGACCTTTCCTTTTTTTTATTTGACCTTTCTCTTTTTTTTGTGAAGTCCGAAGTCTCATCTTGACTTGTGGGGGAATCATAGTCTCCATCATCCTTTCCTCACTTGGGACAATGCTCTAATAATGAAGATCATCACACTTTTATTTACTTACAACTCAATATTACAACTCGATACTTAGAACAAAATATGACTCTATATGAATGCCTCCGGTGGTGTACCGGGATATGCAATGAATCAAGAGTGACATGTATGGAAGAATTACGAAGGTGGCTTTGCCACAAATATGATGTCAACTACATGATCATGCAAGGAGCAATATGACAATGATGATGCATGTCATAATAAACGGAACGGTGGAAAGTTGCATGACAATATATCTCGGAATGGCTATGGAAATGCCATAATAGGTAGGTATGGTGGCTGTTTTGAGGAAGGTATATGGTGGGTGTATGGTACCGGCGAAAGTTGTGCGGCACAAGAGAGGCTAGCAATGGTGGAAGGATGAGAGTGCGTATAATCCATGGACTCAACATTAGTCATAAAGAACTCATATACTTATTGAAAAAATCTACAAACCATTGAAAACAAAGTACTACGCGTATGCTCCTAGGGGGATAAATTGGTAGGAAAAGACCATCGCTCGTTCCCGACCGCCACTCATAAGGAAGACAATCAATAAATAAATTATGCTCCAACTTCATCACAAAGCGGTTCACCATACGTGCATGCTACAGGAATCACAAACTTCAACATAAGTATTCCTCAAATTCATAATTACTCCACTAGCATGACTCTAATATCACCATCCTCACATCTCAAAACAATTATCAAGCATCAAATTGATCATAGCATCCAATTCACTTTCTATGATAGTTTTTATTATACCCAACTTGGATGCCAATCATTCTAGGACCAATTTTTTAACCATAGAAAATACCATGCTGTTCTAAAATACTCTCAAAATAATATAAGTGAAGCAGGAGATATCAACAATTTCTACAAAATTAAGCCATCGCCGTGCTAAAAAAGATATAAGTGAAGCACTAGAGCAAAATTTATCTAGCTTAAAAGATATAAGTGAAGTGCATAGAGTATTCTAATAAATTCCAAATCAAGTGGGTCTCTCCCAAAAGGTGTGTACAGCAAGGATTATTGTGGTAATCTAAAAAGCAAAGAATCATATCATACAGGACATTCCAAGCAAAACACATATCATGTGGTGAATAAAAATATAGCTCCAAGTAAAGTTAACGATAGACGAAGACGGAAGAGGGGATGCCTTCCGGGGCATCCCCAAGCTTAGGATTTTGGTTGTCCTTGTATTATATTGGGGTGCCATGGGCATCCCCAAGCTTAGGCTATTGCCACTCCTTATTGCATAGTCCATCAAACCTTTACCCAAAACTTGAAAACTTCACAACACAAAACTCAACAGGAAATCTCATAAGCTCCGTTAGTGCAAGAAAGAAAAACCACCACATAAGGTAATGTAATGAACTCATTCTTTATTTATATTGGTTTTAAACCTACTGTATTCCAACTTCTCTATGGTTCATACCCCCCGATACTAGCCATAGATGCATCAAAATAAGCAAACACCACACGAAAAACAGAATCTGTCAAAAACAGAACAGTCTGTAGAAATCTGTAACTTTCGAATACTTTTGGAACTCTAAAAATCCTACCAAAATAGGAAGTACTGGGAAATTTGTCTATTGATGTACTGCAGAAAGAACCAACGCAATAGAACGTTCCTGTGATTTACTAAAATTATTTTCGTGCGCGGAAAAGTTTCTGTTTTTCAGCAGAATCAAATTAACTATTACCGTAGGTTATCCTATAGGTTCTACTTGGAACAAACACTAATTAAAATATAAAACCATATCTAAACAGAATCTAGATGAAATATTTATTACTAAACAGAATCAAAAAGCAAGGAACAAAAATAAAATTGGGTTGCCTCCCAACAAGCGCTTTTCTTTAAAGCCTTTTAGCTAGGCATTGATAATTTTAATGATGCCCACATCAAAGACAAGAATTAAAGCACAAAGAGAGCATCATAGAACACATGATAAACACATCTAAGTCCAACATACTTCCTATGCATAGTCATCTTATAGAAAAACAAATTATCATAGCAAGCAAAAACTAGCATATGCAAGGAAATGGAAAGGAACAATAGCAATCTCAACATAATGAGAGGTAATTTAGTAACACGAAAATTTCTACAACCATATTTTCCTCTCTCATAATAATTACATGTGGTATCATAAGCAAATTCAACAATATAGCTATCACAAAACATATTCTAAACACGATCCATATGTATGCAAAGTTGACACTCTTCCAAAATAGTGGGATTATCATTAACTAAAGTCATGACCTCTCCAAACCCACCTTTATCCAAAATATCATAAGATTGAACATACTCCAAATATGTGGGATCTAAAGTTGACACTCTTCCAAACCCACTTTCAATATTATTGCAAACACTATTATCAATCTCATATTCATCACGGGGCTTAAATAAATTTTCAAGATCATAAGAAGAATCACCCCAATCATGATCATTGCAACAAGTAGTAGACATAGCAAAACTAGCATCCCCAAGCTTAGGGTTTTGCATATTATTAGCACAATTGACATCAAAAGAATTTGTAGTAAAATCATTGCGATCATGCTTTTTATCGAAGGAACTATCAGGTATGGATGCAATAGCAATGATCTCATGTTTAACAAAAGGACTATAGCAAATTCATCTTCATAAATATTGGCATCATGGCCACAAGAATAGCAAGCATCATGTTCATCAAGGGATATTTCAATCAAATCATCGGAATCATCATTATCTATAGATTCATGCATATCATTATTTTCTTCCAAAGCAACGTTCATTCTCTTAATAAATTCTTTGACATAGACATCATGAGCATAGTTTTCATAGCAATATTTGAGTATGTCAAAATTTTCCGATTCGTAGAGAGTAATATCATACTTTTCAATCAAAGAAGCAACTTCATAGGCACCCTTAAAAGCAACAAATTCTTCAATTTGTTCGATATCATAGTAACTATAAACACCCTTTGCATAAGAAGATAAGATTCCATTTTCATTAAACTCAAATAGGTAGGGAAGGTGTTTTTTAGGGTTCTTAGAGCAACAAGTAAAATCATAAATTTCAGAAAGATTCCAAGCATAACACAACAATCTGTTTATTTGATCCCATAAGAGTCTCCCTTTTTCAGACAAACGGTGACGCACAAAATGAGCATGCTCATGTAAAGATTTCCCATCAACTAGGCTAGTTGGGGTTTCAGCACGAGCACATAAGGATCAAAGATGATCCAAGTAGAACACTTTAAGTGGATCCATACCGATAGATTTTTAGCAAGCAAAGATGCAAGCACATAGAAGGCACATGGAGACACAAGCAAACAAAAGATCGAATGGAAGAGGGGTGAATAAAACGGCAAGGGTGAAGTGGGAGAGAGGAAAACGAGAGGCAAATGGCAAATAATGTAATGCGAGGGAGATGAGTTTGTGATGGGTACTTGGTATGTCTTGCCTTGAGCGAAGACCTCCTCGGCAACGGCGCCAGAAATCCTTCTTGATACCTCTGGAGCACTGTGTTGGTTTTCCCTTGAAGAGGAAAGGGTGATGCAGCAAAGTAGCGTAAGTATTTCCCTCAGTTTTTGAGAACCAAGGTATCAATCCAGTAGGAGGCTCCTCAGAAGTCCCTCCTTCCTACACAAACAAACAAGAACCTAGCAACCAACACGATAATGGGGTTGTCAATCCCTTCACGGTAACTTGCAAAAGTGAGATCTGATAGAGGTAATAAGATAAGATAAATTTGGCTTGGCTGCAACAGCAAGGATAGTCTTCTAGGCAACTCTCATGCCTTTTGTTGTAATTTCTTAGTTTTTTGTAGTTTTCGTTCTTAGTTTTTTAAGAGCTTTGCTCAAGCCCTTCTTTATTTTTGTATCAGGAGTACTTCAGACCTTGCTATTTTATTAATTCAAAAATTGCAGTGGGGTGTTTACCCTACTATTCATAGTCAAAAATAAATAAGATAAGATAAATATTTTTGGTATTTTTATGATATATATTGGAAAGTAAAGATTGCAAATAAAAGTAGATGGGAAACTTACATGATAAAAGATAGACCAGGGGGCCATAGGTTTCACTAGTGGCTTCTCTCAAGATAACATAAGTATTACGGCGGGTGAACAAATTACTGTCGAGAAATTGATAGAAAAGTGCATAATTATGAGATTATCTAGGCATTATCATGTATATAGGCATCACGTCCGCAATAAGTAGATCGAAATGATTCTGCATCTACTACTATTACTCCACACATCGACCGACTCCTGCCTGCATCTAGAGTATTAAGTTCATGAAGAACAGAGTAGCACATTAAGAAAGATGACATGATGTAGAGGAATAAACTCATGCAATATGATATAAAACCCATCATTTTATCCTCAATGGCAACAATACAATATGTGCCTTGCTGCCCCTGCTGTCACTGGGAAAGGACACCGCAAGATTGAACCCAAAGCTAAGCACTTGTCCCATTGCAAGAAAGATCAATCTAGTAGGCCAAACTAAACTGATAATTCGAAGAGACTAGCAAAGATAACTTGATCATAAACTTGATCATAAACCCACAATTCATTGGATCTCGACAAACACATCGCAAAAAGAGTTACATCGAATAGATCTCCAAGAAGATCGAGGAGAACTTTGTATTGCGATTCAAAGAGAGAGAAGAAGCCATCTAGCTAATAACTATGGACCCGAAGGTCTGTGATAAACTACTCACAATTCATTGGAGAGGCCTCGGGGATGATGTAGAGGCCCTCTGTGGTCGATTCCCCCTCCGACGGAGCGCCGGTGAAGGCTCCAAGATGGGATCTCGCGGATATAGAAGGTTGCGGCGGTGGAATTAGGTTTTCGTGGTGCTCCTGAATGTTCTCGGGGTACGTGGATATATATATGATGAAAAAGTAGGTCGGTGGAGCCACGAGGGTGGGGGTGCGCCCACCCCCTGGGGCGTGCCGGGCACCATCGTGGCTGCCTCGTTCACTTCTTGACGTCCACTCCAAGTCTCTTGGGTTGCGTTTGTTCCAAAAAGATCGCTACCGAAGGTTTCATTCCGTTTGGACTCTGTTTGATATTCCTTTTCTTCAAAACACTAAAATAGGCCAAAAACAACAATTTGGGCTGGGCCTCCGGTTAGTAGGTTAGTCCCAAAAATGATATAAAAGTGTAAAGTAAAGCCCATAAACATCCAAAACGGGTAATATAATAGCATGGCACAATCAAAACTTATAGATACGTTGGAGACGTATCATGATTTCGTCGAAGGGGACCCGGTACCCATACTCAATCGAGCCGGCCTCGGGGCCCCAGCCTGCATCATCAATGTAGAGCTTGCCACGACGACTCTTGGTCATCCGGCCCACAGCGTATCCCTTGATCCGTTCAAAGCTGCCCTTCAAGAACTCGAAACCACCATGCGCTAGCCCCACGGTGGGCGCCAACTGTCATGGAATTGTCACGGTAGATGTCCTAGTGTGAGGACTTAGTCGTGGAGCCATCGCCACTAGGTTAGCTTAAAGGGGTTAAACGGGACAAAGGACACAGGGAGTTTATACTGGTTCGGCCCCTTACGATGAAAGTAATGGCCTAATCCAGTTTGAGGTGGTATTGCTTATGTCTCGATTACCAGGGAGCGATTTCGCTTGACCTAGCTTTCGATCTCTTGTTTCTTGCCCTGAAACACCGTCGGGTCATCCCTTTATATACACAGGTTGATGCCCAGCGGCTCATGGAGTCCCGGCTAGCTTATAAACAACGTGTCCAGCTCGGTGACTAAATATACTTGCCTTACAATATAAGTCATACACATACGGCGGTTTACCCCTATGGGCCTTAAGTCGCCTTTGGGATTTGGGCGCTCGCCTATTAACCGCCATCTTCAACATCTTCACGAGCTTTGTATTGATGAACCGCCATTGGTATGACCTGACCCCTCCTGGGCGTGTCATACCCAATAGTCATATCCCCAACAGATTATATGGGACCTTTTCCTTCCTCTAATGGGTATACACATATTTTAGTTGCTGTTGATTACGTTACTAAGTGGGTAGAAGCTATTCCAATTAGTAGTGCTGATCATAACACTTATATTAAGATGCTTAAAGAAGTTATTTTTCCGAGGTTTGGAGTCCCTAGATATTTAATGACTGATGGTGGTTCACATTTTATTCATGGTGCTTTTCGTAAAATGCTTGCCAAGTATGATGTTAATCATAAAATTGCATCTCCATACCATCCACAGTCTAGTGGTCAAGTAGAATTGAGTAATAGAGAGATTAAATTAATTTTGCAAAATACTGTTAGTAGATCTAGAAAGAATTTATCCAAGAAACTTGATGATGCATTATGGGCCTATAGAACTGCAAATAAAAATCCTATGGGTATGTCTCCATACAATATGGTTTATGGAAAAGCATGTCACTTACCTCTCGAACTAGAACATAAGGCAGATTGGGCTATTAAAGAGCTCAATTATGATTTCAAACTTGCCGGCGAGAAGAGGCTATTTCATATTAGCTCACTTGATGAAAGGAGAACTCAGGCCTATGAGAACGCCAAAATGTTTAAAGAAAAAGCTAAAAGATGGCATGACAAAAGGATACAAAAACGTGAGTTTAATGTAGGTGATTATGTTTTGCTATAAAACTCTCGTTTAAGATTTTTTGCAGGAAAATTCTATCTAAATGGGAAGGTCCTTACGTTATCGAGGAGGTCTATCATTCCGGCGCCATAAAAATCAATAACTCCGAAGGCACAAATTCGAAGGTGGTGAGCGGTCAAAGAATCAAACATTATTTCTTAGGTAATCCCATAAATGTTGAAACCAATGTTATTGACACCGTAACCCCAGAGGAGTAGATAAGGGACACTTTCTAGAATGTTTTAGACTCCGAAAAGGAATAGGTATGTGGTACGGTAAGTAAACCGACTCCAAAACAGTTCTAATAGCAATTTTTCTCTGTTTTGGAATATTTAAAAAAATAGGAAAATAAGAAGTAGTCCGAAAGGGACACGAGGCATCCACGAGGGTGGAGGGAGCACCCTACCCCCCTGGGCGCACCCCCTACCTCGTGGATACCTCGTGTGCCCTCCCTACTCCGTTTTCTTGCACGATACTTCTTTTGGTCGGTAAAAATTCATTATATAATCTCCCGAAGATTTTGACCACCGTACCTCGACGAAATCCTGTCTTTTTGTTTTGAGTTGCTTCTGGAGCAGATCTAGAGCAAGATGTCCTCAGTCGGGGAGAGTCAAGTATCTCACCCGACACCGTGGCCAAGGGCAAACAACGATGTTGATCACTTTGGGCCATAAATGGAGGAAGTGATGGAGGCCGACTTAAAAAGGATAGATGCCATGGAGGAGGATCAAGAAGTTACTTCTTGTCTCCAAGCCAGATTTATGATGGAGGAACTCCAGAGCTCATCAATTCCAAATACGGTCATCCCTCCCAATGCTAGATTTCTTTCTTATGAAAATATGAAAAAGAGTGTTACTTGTTCTCCCGCAGCTATGCAACATCCATGGGTGAAAGAAGCTTGAACGGCCGCGGGTAAACTCCGTAAGGAAACAATGGATCTTAAGCAGCAAGTCAATAAGCTCGAGGAAGAGAATGTTCTACTAAGGGGCATCATCGCCAAGAATATCACATCACCACCTCCGAAGAAAGAGACATAAATCCATGGGTATGGGCACTCCCCTTGGCAACTGCCAAGCTTGGGGGAGTTGCCCCGGTATCGTATCACCATCACACTTCTACCTTTACCGTTTTTCTTAGTTCGATCCTTTTGGTTATATCTTGATCTACTAGAATAAAGTTTAGTATGATCTACCTTTGAGTTATTGTGTTGATCCCTATCTATGTAATCGAGTCCGTGAGCTATATATAATAAAGATTAGTTTTGAGTTGAGCTTGGCTATCTTGCTAGGATCTTGAGCGAATAATAGAAAGAATAAAAAGAAATAAAAAGATCATATTGATCTTATGGAGAGTGCTAACTTCACATATAAAGAGTATGATGAATAAAAGTTGTTGAGAGTTGATAAACATAGTTTTGGTCATCGTTGCAATTAATAGGAAGTAATAAAGAAAGAAAGGTTTTCACATATAAATATACTATCTTGGACATCTTTTACGATTGTGAGCACTCATTAAAATATGACATGTTAAAAAGTTGATGTTGGACAAGGAAGACAACATAATGGGTTATGTTTTCTTATATCCTAAATAAATTATATTGTCATGGATCATCCAACATGTTGAGCTTGCCTTTCCCCCTCATGCTAGTCAAATTCTTCGCACCAAGTAGAGATACTACTTGTGCTTCCAAACATCCCTAAAACCATCTTTGCCATGAGAGTCCACCATATCTACCTATGGATTGAGTAAGATCCTTCAAGTAAGTTGTCATTGGTGCAAGCAATAAAAATTGCTCTCTAAATATGTATGACTTATTAGTGTGGAGAAAATAAGCTTTATACGAGCTTGTGATATGGAAGAAATAAAAGCGATGGACTGCATAATAAAGGTCCTTATCACAAGTGGCAATATAAATTGACGTTCTTTTGCATTAAGATTTTGTGCATCCAGCCATAAAAGCGCATGACAACCTCTGCTTCCGTCCGTGAAGGGCCTATCTTTTATTTTTGTCTTCTACCTTATACAAGAGTCATGGTGATCTTCACCTTTCCATTTTGCACTTTATCCTTTGGCAAGCTCTATGTGTTGGAAAGATCCTGATATATATATATATCCAATTGGATGTAGGTTTTCATAAAGCATTATTGTTGACATTACCCTTGAGGTAAAAGGTTGGGAGGCAGAACTATAAGCCCCTATCTTTCTGTGTGTCAGATTAAAACGTCATACCCATAAGTATTGCGTGAGTGTTAGCAATTGTGAAAGACTAAATGATAGTTGAGTATGTGGACTTGCTAAAAAGCTCTTATATTAACTCTTTCCAATGTTATGATAAATTGCAATTGCTTCAATGACAGAGATTATAGTTTGCTAGTTTTCAATGAAGTTTCTGATTCATACTTTACACTGTGAATAGATTGTTACTTTAGCATAAGAAATCATTTGACAATTTATATATGTTGCTGTTCTAAGAATAATCATGATGCCCTCATGTCCATATTTTATTTTATCAAGACCTCTACCTCTAAACATGTGGACATATTTTTCGATTTCGGCTTCCGCTTGAGGACAAGCAAGGTCTAAGCTTGGGGGAGTTGATACGTCCATTTTGCATCATGCTTTTATATCGATATTTATAGGAATATGGGCTATTTTTACACATTATGTCACAATACTTATGCCTTTTCTCTCTTATTTTACAAGGTTTACATGAAGAGGGAGAATGCCGGTAGCTGGAATTCTGACCTGGAAAAAGGAGCAAATATTAGAGACCTATTCTGCACAACTCCAAAAGTCCTGAAACTCCACGAAAGTCAGTTTTGGAATATATTAAAAATATTGGGCAAAGAAAGCACCAGAAGGGGGCCACCCACTATCCACGAGGGTGGAGGGCGCGCCCTACCCCCCTGGGCGCGCCTCCCTGCCTCGTGGGCCACCTGGCAGCCCCCTGATGCCCATCTTCTGGTATACGCTGTCTTTTTCCCTGGAAAAAAATCATAAGGAAGCTTTCGAGACGAACCTCCACCGTCTCGAGGCGTTACCTTGGCGGAATGAATCTAGGGCTCCGGCGGAGTTGTTCTGCCGGGGAAACATCCCTCCGGAAGGGGGAAATCGTCACCATCGTCATCACCATCGATCCTCTCATCGGGAGGGGGCAATCTCCATCAACATCTTCACCAACACCATCTCCTCTCAAACCCTAGTTCATCTCTTGTGTCCGATCTTTGTCTCAAAACCTTAGATTGGTACCTGTTGGTTGCTAGTAGTGTTGATTACTCCTTGTAGTTGATGCTAGTTGGTTTATTCGGTGGAAGATCATATGTTCAGATCCTTAATGCATATTAATACCCCTCTGATTATGAACATGAATATGATTTGTTAGTAGTTAAGTTTGTTCCTGAGGACATGGGAGAAGTCTTGTTGTAAGTAGTCATGCGAATTTGGTATTCGTTCGATATTTTGATGAGATGTATGTTGTCTTTCCTTTAGTGTTGTTATGTGAACGTCGACTACATGACACTTCACCATTGTTTGGACCTAGGGGAAGGCATTGGGAAGTAATAAGTAGATGGTGGGTTGCTAGAATGACAGAAGCTTAAACCCTAGTTTATGTGTTGCTTCGTAAGGGGCTGATTTGGATCCATTTGTTTCATGCTATGATTGGGTTTACCTTAATTCTTCTTTCGTAGTTGCGGATGCTTGCGAGAGGGGTTAATCATAAGTGGGCTGCTTGTCCAAGGAAGGACAGTACCCAAGCACCGGTCCACCCACATATCAAATTATCGAAGTACCGAACACGAATCATATGAGCATGATGAAAACTAGCTTGACGATAATTCCCATGTGTCCTCGGGAGCGCTTTGCTTTATATAAGAGTTTGTCCAGGCTTGTCGGGCCACCTTGCTGCACCTTGTTACTTTTATTACTTGTTACCCGTTATGAACTATCTTATCACAAAACTACCTGTTACCGATAATTTCAGTGCTTGCAGAGAATACCTTGCTAAAAACCGCTTGTCATTTCTTCTGCTCCTCGTTGGGTTCAACACTCTTACTTACCGAAAGGACTACAATAGATCCCCTATACTTGTGGGTCATCAATGATGATGGCGACAAATTCCCCTCTCCGAAGCCCAAAATAGACTCCAGATCTGCCCTCCCGATGAAGAACACACTACAAAAAAAAGACACATCCATGACATTTTGGGTCGAATGAATTTTTTTGTCATGCTTATGACACTTCTATGACGATAATTGTGACAAACCCCGGTATCATCATAGATGTGGTGGGCTCCTACTTCCATGACAAAAAATCATGACAGAAAATGGGCTTTTCGTCCTGGGCGGGCCAGAGACGTGGCTGCATGACATTCTTTGGGCCGTCCATGACGGAAAAACCATGGTAGAAGCGAGGCGAGGAAAATATCGGGGAGTTCCCGGTTACGATGGGTGGTCGGGGCCGAGTGATGCATCGAAGGATTGCGTGTTTCTCTCGTACAAGTACGCGCGTGGGTGCGAGGCATTGGGCTCTAACTGAACCTGAGCGAGGTGTTCTCCTATTGAACCCGAGCGATTGCACTGGCTACGCGGTACTAAACCCGAGCGATCGATTGATCCCTAGCTGTTAACTGAACCCGATCGAGCGATTCCTTCGCCACTGCTGCTAAATAAAGCCGATCAAACCTACTGCCTCTTGAGGAACAGTGAGTGTTCTTGGGGGTTGGATGAACAGTTCCCGGTGGGGGTTGGATGAATAGGACCCCGTGGTAGTAGGGGTCATTGCCGCTGGATGAACAGGACCCTGATCGAGCCGGTTGTGGGTGGATGAACAGGACCCCGCGAAGGGCTGGTTGAACAGTAGCCGGTGGAGGGTTGCATGAATAGTAGCCCATGGTGGGGTGGTTGAGCAGTAGCCGGTGGAGGCTAGATGAACAGGAGCCCGTGGATGAACAGTAGCTGGTGGAGGCAGGAAAGAGACGCCGTGGATGAACAGTCGTAGGTGGAGGCTGGAGGAGGTCGACGGTGGATGAATAGTAGCCTGTGGAGGCTGGAGCGAGGCAGTAGACGGTGGATGAATAGTAGCCTATGGAGTCCCGTTTTGTGGTACGCCACACCCCTCCCGATGAACAGGACCCCCATTTCGACAGTAGGAGGTCGAAGAGAAGTTCGTTTCCTCCATTTTGCGGTACGCCACACCCCTCCCGATCAATAGGACCCCATTTTGACCATAGGCGGTCAAAGAGAAGTCTGTTTCCTCTGTTTTGTGGTATGCCACACCCCTCCCGGTGAACAGGATCCCGTTTCAACCATAGGCTGTCGAACAGAAGGCCGTTTCCTCCGTTCTGTCGTACGCCAAACCTCATTTCGGTTGTTCTGTCCAAGCCGGTTGGCTCCCGATGAACACGATGCATTCCGTTGCCTCCTGATGAACACGACGACGCAGTTTCTCCGTTCCGACCCAGCTGGTTGGCTGCCGATGAACATGATGCCTTTGCTGCCCTTCGCTGCCTCTCCATGCACACGAGCCCTGGCTGTATGTATGCGCGAGTAGGCAATTGAGACCCCGCCCGTTTGTATGTACGTACGTGTACACGATACAGACGGGACTGCCTGAATAACTACCGGTTTACTGGGCCATGATTCATCATGGTAGAAAGACCGATGGACCAGTATGTATGTACACGTTTGCGACCAGAATGAAAATGGTACATAGCTTCGACCGGGTGGGTCCCGGCTATCAAGGAGGATAAGGAGACACTTCTTTGCGTGCGAAGATGTAGCTGGTGGGTCCAAGCTGATAGGGGAGGATTCTTGTTTTGCGCATAATAAGGAGGCACTTCCTTGCGTGCGAAGATGTAGCTGGTAGGTCCATTTGTTGGCCTCACCGCGTACAATCCTCTTCCGATGGCTGTCATTTGTTAACCACGTTGACCATGCCGTGCGGACAACACTAGGAGGTGGACGATGGTGAGGTAGGCAACGACGCGGAGCCTGGGAACATGCGAAGGGTAGTACAACGGTTGACTAGTTCGGCTGTGGTGTGAGGCTGCCGTCGCCGCAGAATAACAGGGAGTGTGGGTGAGTAGAGGGGTGTCCTGGCTAACGGTGGGAGTAGTAGGGGCGGTGAGACCCCTGCGGTAGCACAACCGACCATGGGGGGCAGGAGCACGCGGTGGTTTGGACGACTGGAGCAAGAAAATGGGAGGTTGAAGAAGCAGGAAGACCGTTGGATGTTAACAATCCAATGGTCACTGGTGATAGAATCGTTTGTTGACTAAGTTGACAAAGCCCTCCGTACGCGTCAACTTAGTAGAGCCACAAGCCAGCCTCCAAATCCGGTGGGCCCTAGCTGTCATGGGGAGCACTCGTTATTTTTCAATTAATAAGGAGACACTTCCTTCCGTGCCAAGATATAGCTAGTGGGTCCCACCTGTCATTTGGAGGATTCATTCTTTTTGGCGTAATAAGGTGGTACTTGCTTGTGTGTGGCCATGGACCATGTGGATCACAACTGTCAGCCTCTCCATGTACATCCCTCTTCCGATGTTGTCGTTTGTTGACAACATTGACCACGCTGTGCTGATAACACCAGCGCGATGGATGATGGCGAGACCCAGGAAGGGAATGACCCAGAGCCAGCGAAGCCACATCAGTGGAGGGATGTGGGTGAGTACAGGGATGGCCTGGCTAGTGGTGGGAGTAGTAGGGGGCGGTGAGGCCTGTGCAGCAACACAACCGGCCATGAGAGGCAGAGGCAGGCGGTCCCACCGACGCTGGATTTGGCGCCTGGAGCAAGAAGATCAGAGATTGAAGAAGCACGACGGTCGTTGGATTGACATCCAATGGTTACGTCTGCTAGAATCGTCTGTTGACATATATAACAAGTAAAAAAATCTTGCATACGCGTCAACTTAATAGGCCCACAAGTCAGACCATTCCCTATTTTTTTAATAATTTACAGCTCATTGCTACTTCTTATGCAATTTATTGCAGTCCGTTTTTTTGCTGGCCAGAGCCAGGGTTAAAAATTTAAATGAAATTTTGCATATTCTGGTGGGGTCCAAACTATTTTTAATACCGAAATGTCGAGCCAGATTTAAAGTACTTTGAAGATATATTTAAATTAGGTTAAAGCCCAGTGAAATTGGAATCTGAAAATGTGAAAAAAAATCAGAAATTAGAAAGTAATTGCCAATTTATCGTCTATTTTTTATATTTACAGCCTATTTCATGTTACTTTCAAGATTTGCAGCCGTCTTGAAAGAGTTGCAGCCCATCAGGGCGTACAAAAATAAGTAGGCCTGGATTGGGTATTCTTCAGAAAAAAATAAACTGGGCTCATTTTCACAAAGAAAAAAAATAGCTGGCCTGGTCATGTGGTGAACGTAAAATATAAGCCTGGGCTAGAAGGGCCACAACCCAGTTGAAACCCTGCTCCGTCTCAACAATAAGAAAAAAAACCTTCTCGAGCAGCTACGTCCCAGGTGTCAGCCGATCTTGTGTTGTTCTCTTGTCTATTGACTATATACGCTGACAATGTCATGGGTCCCAGATGTTAGGAAACCACTAGGAGGAAGAATTTTCTTTTTCTATATGTTAACAATGGAGAATATAAAAAATGAGTAACTTGCTTGCGTACGGCCATGGACATGTTGGGTCCCTACTGTTATCCTCTCCACATACAATCCTCTCCCGATTCCTCTTGTTTGTTGAGCATGTTGACAATGCGTGAGGGCAACGCCACAGCGAGCGCACCAAAGCAAGTGGAGCGTGACGGCAAGGCCTCAGACGCCGATGTTAACTATTTAGGAGACGGTGGGGCGGCGATGCGTGGGTTGAGGCGCAGCCAGCCGTGAGGCGGCCCCACCAGCACTGGTTTGGTTTTGGCGGCTGGAAGAAGACGAGACTGAAGAAACACGATAGACTACAAAAGCAACAGGAGTACTTAACAACCTTAACTGAAACCAGCAGGGGCACTTAACAACCATAGCTAAAAGCAGTATGAGTACTTGTACAGGTTCAATCGTACAAAGCACGCCTGAAACAATGCTACTTTTCCTACAGTTAACCAAGGGTGAGGCCACCAAGCCCCAGGAGAAGGCCCAGGCGCCACCCCGTGCATCCACAACCTTCTGAAAGCGGCTTCATCTCGCAATGTGGTCAATAAACATGATATTCGCTTTAGAGCCATGGAAAAGCATGAGCATAACCTTCTATCCTATTCTCCAAGATGGACGGGCCTTCATTATTTGAGACCACCCATGAATAAGTATCTTTTCACCTCCAAGGGGAATGGAGTAGGTCAACATAGACATCATGTTGTTACCAAGCGCAAGTCCGACCCGACCATGGTCAGGCATCTGTATAGGAACAATAGAACTTGGCAGTTTATGTTTCAAGAAGATCGCAAATGTAAAACTGTGTATAAGCAAGAGTTTATGAACAACATATATAAAGAAAACAGCTCATTCAACGTGTGCAGCAGTGGCACACATATCCCATGTGGCTTTCCACCATTGAAACGCCCCACAAGGACCTCAAGATGATCAATAAAGTGTAGGGACTTGGGAATGTCATCCCAGTGAACTTCAGTGCCATCAGTAACAGCCGAGTTCTTATTGAATAACCAACGAGTACCGTGCTTAACTTTGAAATAACCTACATGTGTCACCAATTTTAAGAAATATTAGTTAGAAGTAGCATCTTCAGAGAGAAGGGAATCACAAATCGTTGCTACTTCTAAAGTTAAATTGTGATTAGTTAGACATAATAGGTGGATTAAGAAGTAATCGAGGCAACAAGCAAGAACGAGATACAAAACTAACATGGATGAAATATTGAACGACGTCGGGGTGGAAGATCACAGTGAAGATGAGACCAGGTTCTGCTATTTCCATCAACATTGGTGCGCCAACTTTCAGTCTGTAACACTTGAGAAAGTCTATCCAAGTTCGGCCATAAAAAAAGCAGCGATCTCCTTGGTTCATGAACCCAACTTGGAACTTATATCCACGGCTTGTCTTCAATTTGACCATTAAACTGGTGTATTCAGTTATGGCAAGGCCGGCCATCTTGAGTACATGTGTTCTGGCGAAGCAAGGAATGCACTGCAGGAGAAATAATATGAGAACGGAATGTATTCGCTATCCAAATCTAGAAATAATTTCCTCCTTCACATCAGTGTTGACCATGGTACTAGTACCTTTTATCCAAATATAGCAATCAAAATTTCCAAATTAGTCGACAACATGTTCAAAAAAACCCACCCTCCTGGATAGAAAAGAGGATTCTAGGAACATACTATGAGCGTTTAAAATCATGTGTTAGGATGAGAAGGAACAAGTGTGGCGTCTCACCGAGGGCGCAGAAACCTGTAGGGTCCTCGCACTTTGGGCACTTCAAATGAAACACACTAGATTTAGTAGGAAGAAATATGCATCAACGATGGCGGCTGCCATCCTAGGATTACCTGCGACCAAGGGACTTGGATTTATCGGGGAAGGATGAAGAATTCGTACCTGGTTCTGTTGGGAACGTTGCAGAAAATTAAAATTTTTCCTACGGTTTCACCAAGATCCATCTATGAGTTCATCTAAGCAACGAGTCAAGGGAGAGAGTTTGCATCTACATACCACTTGTAGATTGCGTGCGGAAGCTTGCAAGGTGATGATGTAGTCGTACTCGACGTGATTCGAATCACCGATGACCAAGTGCTGAACGGACAGCACCTCCGCGTTCAACACACGTACGGGACGGGAGACGTCTCCTCCTTCTTGATCCAGCAAGGGGGAAGGAGAGGTTGAGGAAGACAGCTCCATCGGCAGCACGACGGCGTGGTGATGGTGGAGAGGCAGTACTCCGACAGGGCTTCGCCAAGCACACAACGGAGGAGGAGAGGTGTTGGGGAGGGGAGGGCTGCGCCTTGGAGGGTGGTGCGGCTGCCCTCCCCTCACCCCTCTATTTATAGGGGGAAGGGAGAAGGGGGCCGGCCCCCTAGAACCCATCTAGGGGGGGTGCGGCGGCCAAGGGGAGAGGGGGAGAGGGTGGCTTGCCCCCCAAGCCAAGGGGGCGCCCCCTCTAGGGTTCCCCCCCTCAACCCTAGGCGGAAGGGCCCAAGGGAGGGGGTGCGGCCAGCCCACCAGGGGCTGGCTCCCTGCCCCACGCAGCCCATGTGGCCCCCCGGGAGGGGTGGCCCCTCCCGGTGGACCCCCGGAACCCTTCCGGTGGCCCCGGCACAATGCCGGTATAACCCCGAAACTTCCCGGTGTCCGTTTGACAACTTCCCATATATAAATCTTTACCTCCGGACCCTTCCGGAGCTCCTCGTGACGTCCGGGATCCCATCCGGGACTCCGAACAACATTCGGTAGTCACTTACTAGTCTTCCTAATAACCCTAGCGTCACCGAACCTTAAGTGTGTAGACCCTACGGGTTCGGGAGACATGCAGACATGACCGAGACGCTCTCAGGTCAATAACCAACAGCGGGATCTGGATACCCATGATGGCTCCCACATGCTCCTCGATGTTGTCATCAGATGAACCACGATGTCGAGGATTCGATCAAACCCTGTATGCAATTCCCTTTGTCAATCGGTACGTTACTTGCCCGAGACTCGATCGTCGGTATCCCAATACCTTGTTCAGTCTCGTTACCGGCAAGTCACTTTACTCGTACCGTAATGCATGATCCCGTGTCCAACACCTTGGTCACATTGAGCTCATTATGATGATGCATTACCGAGTGGGCCCAGAGATACCTCTCCGTCATACGGAGTGACAAATCCCAATCTCGATCCGTGTCAACCCAACAGATACTTTCGGAGATACCTGTAATGCACCTTTATAGTCACCCAGTTACGTTGTGACGTTTGATACACCCAAGGTACTCTTACGATATCCGGGAGTTACACGATCTCATGGTTGAAGGAAGAGATACTTGACATTGGCAAAGCTCTAGCAAAACGAACTACACGATCTTTTATGCTATGCTTAGGATTAGGTCTTGTCCATCACATCATTCTCCTAATGATGTGATCCCGTTATCAACGACATCCAATGTCCATAGTCAGGAAACCATGACTATCTGTTGATCACAACGAGCTAGTCAACTAGAGGCTCACCAGGGACATATTGTAGTCTAAGTATTCACACGTGTATTACGATTTCCGGATAATACAGTTATAGCATGAATAAAAGACATTTATCATGAACATTGAAATATAATAATACTTTTATTATTGCCTCTAGGGCATATTTCCAACAGTCTCCCACTTGCACTAGAGTCACTAATCTAGTTACATTGTGATGAATCGAACACCCA
The DNA here is from genome assembly GCF_018294505.1 of Triticum aestivum. NCBI lineage: Eukaryota > Viridiplantae > Streptophyta > Magnoliopsida > Poales > Poaceae > Triticum > Triticum aestivum. Next base: position 244,106,304 of record NC_057804.1, read on the forward strand.
TAGAGTTCTGGTGTTGATCATGTTTTGCACGCGAGAGAGGTTTAGTCAGCGGATCTGCGACATTCAGATCCGTGTGCACTTTGCAAATCTCTATGTCTCCATCTTGAACATTTTCACGGATGGAGTTGAAACGACGCTTGATGTGCTTGGTCTTCTTGTGAAACCTGGGATCCTTGGCGAGGGCAATAGCTCCAGTGTTGTCACAGAAGAGTTTGATCGGCCCCGACGCATTGGGTATGACTCCTAGGTCGGTGATGAACTCCTTCACCCAAATCGCTTCGTGCGCTGCCTCCGAGGCTGCCATGTACTCCGCTTCACATGTAGATCCCGCCACGACGCTCTGCTTGCAGCTGCACCAGCTTACTGCTCCACCATTCAACATATACATGTATCCGGTTAGTGACTTAGAGTCATCCAGATCTGAGTCGAAGCTAGCGTCGACGTAACCCTTTACGACGAGCTCTTCGTCTCCTCCATAAATGAGAAACATGTCCTTCGTCCTTTTTAGGTACTTCAGGATATTCTTGACCGCTGTCCAGTGTTCCTTGCTGGGATTACTTTGGTATCTTGCTACCAAACTTACGGCAAGGTTTACATCGGGTCTAGTACACAGCATGGCATACATAATAGATCCTATGGCTGAAGCATAGGGGATGACACTCATCTCTTCTTTATCTTTTGCCGTGGTCGGTGACTGAGCCGAGCTCAATCTCACACCTTGTAACATAGGCAAGAACCCCTTCTTGGACTGATCCATTTTGAACCTCTTCAAAATCTTATCAAGGTATGTGCTTTGTGAAAGACCTATGAGGCGTCTCGATCTATCTCTATAGATCTTGATGCCTAATATATAAGCAGCTTCTCCAAGGTCCTTCATTGAAAAACACTTATTCAAGTAGGCCTTAATGCTGTCCAGAAATTCTATATTATTTCCCATCAAGAGTATGTCATCTACATATAATATGAGAAATGCTACAGAGCTCCCACTCACTTTCTTGTAAACACAGGCTTCTCCATAAGTCTGCATAAACCCAAACGCTTTGATCATCTCATCAAAGCGAATGTTCCAACTCCGAGATGCTTGCACCAGTCCATAAATGGATCGCTGGAGCTTGCATACTTTGTTAGCGTTCCGAGGATCGACAAAACCTTCCGGCTGCATCATATACAGCTCTTCCTTAAGATGTCCGTTAAGGAATGCCGTTTTGACGTCCATCTGCCATATCTCATAATCATAGTATGCGGCAATTGCTAACATGATTCGGACGGACTTCAGCTTCGCTACGGGAGAGAAAGTCTCGTCGTAGTCAATCCCTTGAACTTGTCGATAACCCTTAGCGACAAGTCGAGCCTTATAGATGGTAACATTACCATCCGCGTCCGTCTTCTTCTTAAAAATCCATTTGTTTTCTATCGCTCGCCGATCATCGGGCAAGTCTGTCAAAGTCCATACTTTGTTTTCATACATGGATTCTATCTCGGATTTCATGGCTTCAAGCCATTTGTTGGAATCTGGGCCCGCCATCGCTTCTTCATAGTTCGAAGGTTCATTGTTGTCTAACAACATGATTTCCAGGACAGGGTTGCCGTACCACTCTGGTGCGGAACGTGTCCTTGTGGACCTACGAAGTTCAGCAGTAACTTGATCCGAAGTACCTTGATCATCATCATTGGTTTCCTCTTCAGTTGGTGTGGGCATCACAGGAACATTTTCCTGAGCTGCACCACTTTCCCGTTCGAGAGGTAGTACTTCATCGAGTTCTACTTTCCTCCCACTTACTTCTTTCGAGAGAAACTCTTTTTCCAGAAAGCATCCGTTCTTGGCAACAAAGATTTTGCCCTCGGATCTTAAGTAGAAGGTATACCCGACAGTTTCCTTAGGGTATCCTATGAAGACGCATTTTTCCGATTTGGGTTCGAGCTTTTCAGTTTGAAGTTTCTTGACATAAGCATCGCATCCCCAAACTTTTAGAAATGACAGCTTAGGTTTCTTCCCAAACCATAATTCATACGGTGTCGTCTCAACGGATTTAGACGGTGCCCTATTTAAAGTGAATGTAGCTGTCTCTAGAGCGTATCCCCAAAATGATAGCGGTAAATCAGTAAGAGACATCATAGACCGCACCATATCCAATAGAGTGCGATTACGATGTTCGGACACACCGTTTCGCTGAGGTGTTCCAGGCGGCGTGAGTTGTGAAACGATTCCACATTTCCTTAAGTGTGTACCAAATTCGTGACTTAAGTATTCTCCTCCACGATCTGATCGTAAGAATTTTATCTTTCGGTCACGTTGATTCTCTACCTCATTCTGAAATTCCTTGAACTTTTCAAAGGTCTCAGACTTGTGTTTCATTAAGTAGACATACCCATATCTACTCAAGTCATCTGTGAGAGTGAGAACATAACGATATCCTCCGCGAGCCTCAACGCTCATTGGACCGCACACATCGGTATGTATGATTTCCAACAAGTTGGTTGCTCGCTCCATTGTTCCGGAGAACGGAGTCTTGGTCATTTTGCCCAAGAGGCATGGTTCGCACGTGTCAAACGATTCATAATCAAGAGACTCTAAAAGTCCATCGGCATGGAGCTTCTTCATGCGCTTGACACCAATGTGACCAAGGCGGCAGTGCCACAAGTATGTGGGACTATCGTTATCAACTTTAAATCTTTTGGCATCTACACTATGAACATGTGTAATATTACGCTCGAGATTCATTAAGAATAAACCATTGACCATTGGAGCATGACCATAAAACATATCTCTCATATAAATCGAACAACCATTATTCTCAGACTTAAATGAGTAGCCATCTCGTATTAAACGAGATCCAGATACAATGTTCATGCTCAAACTTGGCACTAAATAACAATTATTAAGGTTCAAAACTAATCCCGTAGGTAAATGTAGAGGCAGCGTGCCGACGGCGATCACATCGACTCTGGAACCATTCCCAACGCGCATCGTCACCTCGTCCTTCGCCAGTCTTCGTTTATTCCGCAGCTCCTGCTGTGAGTTACAAATATGAGCAACGACACCGGCATCAAATACCCAGGAGTTACTAAGAGTACTGGTAAGGTACACATCAATCACATGTATATCAAATATACCTTTGGTGTTGCCGGCCTTCTTATCCGCTAAGTATTTGGGGCAGTTCCGCTTCCAGTGACCCTTCCCCTTGCAATAAAAGCACTCAGTCTCAGGCTTGGGTCCATTCTTTGACTTCTTCCCGGTAACTGGCTTACCAGGCGCGGCAACATCTTTGCCGTCCTTCTTGAAGTTCTTCTTACCCTTGCCCTTCTTGAACTTAGTGGTCTTTTTGACCATCAACACTTGATGTTCTTTCTTGATTTCAGCCTCTGCTGACTTCAGCATCGAGAACACTTCAAGAATGGTCTTTTCCATCCCCTGCATGTTGTAGTTCATCACAAAGCTCTTGTAGCTTGGTGGGAGCGACTGGAGGATTCTGTCAATGACCGCCTCATCTGGGAGGTTAATGTTCAGCTGGGTCATACGGTTGTGCAACCCAGACATCTTCAGGATGTGCTCACTGACAGAACTGTTTTCCTCCATCTTACAACTGTAGAACTTGTCGGAGACATCATATCTCTCGACCCGGGCATGAGCTTGAAAAACTAGTTTCAGCTCTTCGAACATCTCATATGCTCCGTGGTGCTCAAAACGCTTTTGGAGCCCCGGTTCTAAGCTGTAAAGCATGCCGCGCTGAACGAGGGAGTAATCATCAGCACGAGACTGCCAAGCATTCATAATGTCTTGGTTCTCTGGGACGGGAGCGTCACCTAGCGGTCCTTCTAGGACATATTGTTTCCTGGTAGCTATGAGGATGATCCTCAGGTTCCGGACCCAGTCCGTATAGTTGCTGCCATCATCTTTCAGCTTGGTTTTCTCTAGGAACGCGTTGAAGTTCATGTTGACATTAGCGTTGGCCATTGATCTACAAGACATATTTGCAAAGGTTTTAGACTAAGTTCATGATAATAAAGTTCTAATCAAATTATGAACTCCCACTTAGATTAGACATCCCTCTAGTCATCTAAGTGTCACACGATCCGAGTCGACTAGGCCGTGTCCGATCATCACGTGAGACGGACTAGTCATCGTCGGTGAACATTCTCATGTTGATCGTATCTTCCATACGATTCGTGTTCGACCTTTCAGTCTCCGTGTTCCGAGGCCATGTCTGCACATGCTAGGCTCGTCAAGTTAACCCTAAGTGTTTTCGCTGTGTAAAACTGTCTTACACCCGTTGTATGTGAACGTAAGAATCCATCACACCCGATCATCACGTGGTGCTTAGAAGCGACGAACTGTAGCAACGGTGCACAGTTAGGGGAGAACACTTCTTGAAATTTTTGTAAGGGATCATCTTATTTACTACCGTCGTCCTAAGTAAACAAGATGCATAAACATAATAAACATCACATGCAATTATATAGTTGTGACATGATATGGCCAATATCATATAGCTCCATTGATCTTCATCTTCGGGGCTCCATGATCATCTTGTCACCGGCTTGACACCATGATCTCCATCATCATGATCTCCATCATCGTGTCTTCATGAAGTTGTCACGCCAACGACTACTTCAATTCTATGACTAACGTTTAGCAATAAAGTAAAGTAGTTTACATGACGTTATTCAATGACACGCAGGTCATACAAAAAATAAAGACAACTCCTATGGCTCCTGCCGGTTGTCATACTCATCGACATGCAAGTCGTGAATCCTATTACAAAGAACATGATCTCATACATCACAATTCATCATTCATCACAACTTCTGGCCATATCACATCACATGATCAATCGCTGCAAAAACAAGTTAGACGTCCTCTAATTGTTGTTGCATCTTTTACGTGGCTGCAATTGGGTTCTAGCAAGAACGTTTTCTTTCCTACGAATCACCACAACGTGATTTTGTCAACTTCTATTTACCCTTCATAAGGGCCCTGTTCATCGATTCCGCTCCAACTAAAGTGGGAGAGACAGACACCCGCCAGCCACCTTATGCAACTAGTGCATGTCAGTCGGTGGAACCGGTCTCACGTAAGCGTACGTGTAAGGTTGGTCCGGGCCGCTTCATCCCACAATACCGTTGAGCAAGAAAAGACTAGTAGAGGCAAGTAAGATGACAAAATCCACGCCCACAACAAAATTGTGTTCTATTCATGCAAAGAGAACTACGCATAGACCTAGCTCATGATGCCACTGTTGGGGAACGTTGCAGAAAATTAAAATTTTTCCTACGGTTTCACCAAGATCCATCTATGAGTTCATCTAAGCAACGAGTCAAGGGAGAGAGTTTGCATCTACATACCACTTGTAGATTGCGTGCGGAAGCTTGCAAGGTGATGATGTAGTCGTACTCGACGTGATTCGAATCACCAATGACCAAGTGCTGAACGGACAGCACCTCCGCATTCAACACACGTACGGGACGGGAGACGTCTCCTCCTTCTTGATCCAGCAAGGGGGAAGGAGAGGTTGAGGAAGACAGCTCCACCGGCAGCACGACGGCGTGGTGATGGTGGAGAGGCAGTACTCCGACAGGGCTTCGCCAAGCACACAACGGAGGAGGAGAGGTGTTGGGGAGGGGAGGGCTGCGCCTTGGAGGGTGGTGCGGCTGCCCTCCCCTCACCCCTCTATTTATAGGGGGAAGGGAGAATGTGACGCCCGGATAATTAAGCTACAGTGAAACTCCGCTAATGATGCCACGTCACCTCGGTTACTGTTGATAAACCCGTGTAGTTCGAAACCCAGTTCAAAATTCAAATTTAAAATAAAGGCAAATAATAAAAGTTTTCAAACAATGAAACCAAAATGTTCAAGGTGGGTCAGATAAATCAGGTGTAAATACGATGGAGAAACCAAACCTTGATAAAATGTTTAAGGGCTCTAAACTAATTAAAACAGTAGTGAAAACAATTAAACAAATACCTATTGAATTTTATTAAATATTAAAAATATTTTATTATGGGTTAAGAATTGATGTGACAGCAGTTTGTTTATAAATACTACTTTAGGTACCAGTGGTGATTTTTGTAAAAACTAAAGATTAAAAGAAACTAGGAATAAAACAGAAAAGAAAATACAAAAAAAAAGAAAAGAAAACAAACCCCCCTGGGGCCATGGCCCCAACTGGGCCAACCCACCAGGCCGCCCGACCGGCCCACCCGGCCCAACCTACAGGCCGGCCCACTCCCTCTCCTTATTCCCCCACCCGGTGAGACCCACTCCGCCACCGACACCACTCCCCCGAAAATATCTCCCCCTCCCTCTTCCCCCGATTGGATCGGGATCGAGAGGAGGAGGTCGCCCGACGCCGCCCCGCGCCCGGAGCTCGCCTCGCCGGACCTCCCTCACTGGTCTTCTTCCACGCTGTCGCCAGACCCCGCCGCCCTGCCTCGTCCCCGCAGCCCCTTCCTCGAATCCTCGCTCGACTCGATCTGGACGGCGCGCCGCTCCCAGCGCCGCCACGCGCTGGTGCCCGAGGACCTCGTCGCCCGGCGCCGCTCCACCGTCGCTGCCTCGCCTCCACCTCGACGGCTCCAACGAGCCTCGCCGACCCCTCCGCTCTCCAACGCTGGTGAGGGCCGTGCCCTCCTCCTCCCTCTGCCCCGTGCGCCACGGCCTCGTCCGCGCGACCGACGTCGTGCCCGCCCACTCCGGCCGCTCGTCGCACTCGCACGCCCGCGACCGAGACGGTGCTCTGCCCGCTCCTGCTCACGGCCCCCTCGCCCCGCTCCCTCGACCATCCCACGCCCCGTGCCCCTGCTCCATGGCTGCTGCTGCCTCCTCTACCCACCGCAACCGCCGTGGCCGAGTTTGGTCACCGGACCACACCGCCTCGCCCGCCCGTTGCCGTGCTCCGGCACCCCGGAGCCCCTCTACTCCCTGCGGCCATCGGCCTGCGCCCGCGTGCGCGCTCGACGCGCCGGGCCCGCGCCTCTGCCGCGCTCACAGCGGCCCCGCCTCCATCGTGCCCGCTCGTCGCCGTCCTTGCCCGGCTCCACGAGCGCACGCCCCCTGCCTCCCTGCGTCGCCGGCACCCCACCGTGCCCCGCCAGTCCCGCCACCGCGGTTGGCCTGGGCGGGTGCCGTATCAGGCACCCACGCGCCCGTGCCCGCATCGGCCCCCTGGGCAAATGACACTTGGGGCCCACAGCCCCAGAAACGTTTAAAAAAATATATTAATAAAATAATTAAATAATTAAATAATAATTAAATTAATTAATTAATTAAGGAATTAATTAAGTTAATTAATCATAATTAGATTAACCTAATTAACTAATTAGTTTAATTAAACAGTAATTAGATTAGTTAAACATTAATTAGACTAAACAGTCAATGACAAACGGGACCCACACGTCAGTTGACCAGTCAACGCCTCTGTTGACTGCTGACGTCATGCTGACGTCATGCTGACGTCAGCGTGCACTGTTCTGGATAATGTTGGATTAAAATATTTAAATAAATGCTAAAAATGATTTTAATCTTTTAAAATTAATATAAAATAAACCGTAGCTCAGATGAAAAAACTTTGTACATGAAAGATGCTCAGAACGACGTGACGAATCCGGATACGCAGTTCGTTCGTCCGCCACACACCCCTAACCTATCGAACTCGCAACTTTCCCCCTCCGGCTCCTCTACCCGAAAACACGAAACACCGGGAATACTTTCCCGGATGTTTTCCCCCTTCACCGGTATCACCTACTACCGCGTTAGGGCACACCGAACACCGCGTATTGCCTTGTTATATTTTGTGATGCTTTGTTTGCTCTGTATTCATTATTTCTTCCCCCTCTTCTCTTCGGTAGACTACGAGACCGACACTGCTGCTGACCAGTTCGACTATGGAGTTGACGACCCCTCTCTCTTGCCAGAGCAACCAGGCAAGCCCCCCCCTTGATCACCAGATATCGCCTATTCTTCTCTATACTGCTTGCATTAGAGTAGTGTAGCATGTTACTGCTTTCTGTTGATCCTATTCTGATGCATAGCCTGACATTGTTGCTACACCTGTTGATACCTTACCTGCAATCCTAAATGCTTAGTATAGGATGCTAGTTTATCATCATTGGCCCTACATTCTTGTCAGTCTGCCTCGCTATACTATTGGGCCGTGATCACTCGGGAGGTGATCACGGGTATATACTATACATACATACATACATACATACTATACAGATGGTGACTAAAGTCGGGTCAGCTCGATGAGTACCCGCAAGTGGTTCTGATGAGGGGGCTGAAAGGACAGGTGGCTCCATCCCGGTAGAGGTGGGCCTGGGTTCCCGACGGCCCCCGACTGTTACTTTGTGGCGGAGCGACAGGGCAGGTTGAGACCACCTAGGAGACAGGTGGGCCTGGCCCTGTTCGGCGTTCGCGGATACTTAACACGCTTAACGAGATCTTGGTATTTGATCTGAGTCGGCTACGAGCCTATACGCACTAACCATCTACGTGGGAGTAGTTATGGGTATCCCGACGTCGTGGTATCAGCCGAAGCACTTCAGACGTCAGCGACGGAGCGGCGCGCGCCGAATTGGACTGGAACGCCACTAGGCTAGGTCTGCTTTCGGCCGCCCACGCAACATGCAGGTGTGCTCAGGGCGATGGGCCCAGACCCCTGCGCGCTTAGGTTTAGACCGGCGTGCTGGCCTCTCTATTTTGCCTAGGTGGGGCTGCGACGTGTTGATCTTCCGAGGCCGGGCATGACCCAGGAAAGTGTGTCCGGCCAAATGGGATCGAGCGTGTTGGGCTATGTGGTGCACCCCTGCAGGGAAGTTAATCTATTCGAATAGCCGTGATCTTCGGTAACAGGACGACTTGGAGTTGTACCTTGACCTTATGACAACTAGAACCGGATACTTAATAAAACACACCCTTCCAAGTTCCAGATACAACCGGTGGTCGCTCTACCTCAGGGATATGAGGAGGGGATCGCCGGGTAGGATTATGCTATGAGATGCTACTTGGAGATGCTACTTGGAGGACTTCAATCTACTCTCTTCTACTTGATGCAAGACGGAGGCTGCGAGAAGCGTAGTCTTCGACAGGACTAGTTATCCCCCTCTTATTCTGGCATTCTGCAGTTCAGTCCACTGATATGGCCTCCTTACACATATAACCATGCATATGTAGTGTAGTTCCTTGCTTGCGAGTACTTTGGATGAGTACTCACGGTTGCTTTCTCCCCCCTTTTTCCCCTTTCCTTTCTTTCTGGTTGTCGCAACCAGATGCTGGAGCCCTGGAGCCAGACGCCACCATCGACGACGACCCCTACTACACCGGAGGTGCCTACTACTACGTGCTGCCCGCTGATGACGACCTGGAGTAGTTAGGAGGATCCCAGGCAGGAGGCCTGCGCCTCTTTCGATCTGTATCCCAGTTTGTGCTAGCCATCTTATGGCAACTTGTTTAACTTATGTCTGTACTCAGATATTGTTGCTTCCGCTGACTCGTCTATGATCGAGCACTTGTATTCGAGCCCTCGAGGCCCCTGGCTTGTATTATGATGCTTGTATGACTTATTTATGTTTTAGAGTTGTGTTGTGATATCTTCCCGTGAGTCCCTGATCTTGATCGTACACATTCGCGTGCATGATTAGTGTACGATTAAATCGAGGGCGTCACAGAGAAGGGGGCCGGCCCCCTAGAACCCATCTAGGGGGGTGCGGCGGCCAAGGGGAGAGGGGGAGAGGGTGGCTTGCCCCCCAAGCCAAGGGGGCGCCCCCTCTAGGGTTCCCCCCTCAACCCTAGGCGCAAGGGCCCAAGGGAGGGGGTGCGGCCAGCCCACCAGGGGCTGGCTCCCTGCCCCACGCAGCCCATGTGGCCCCCCGGGAGGGGTGGCCCCTCCCGGTGGACCCCCGGAACCCTTCCGGTGGCCCCGGCACAATACCGGTATGACCCCGAAACTTCCCGGTGTCCGTTTGACAACTTCCCATATATAAATCTTTACCTCCGGACCCTTCCGGAGCTCCTCGTGACGTCCGGGATCCCATCCGGGACTCCGAACAACATTCGGTAGTCACTTACTAGTCTTCCTAATAACCCTAGCGTCACCGAACCTTAAGTGTGTAGACCCTACGGGTTCGGGAGACATGCAGACATGACCGAGACGCTCTCAGGTCAATAACCAACAGCGGGATCTGGATACCCATGATGGCTCCCACATGCTCCTCGATGTTGTCATCAGATGAACCACGATGTCGAGGATTCGATCAAACCCTGTATGCAATTCCCTTTGTCAATCGGTACGTTACTTGCCCGAGACTCGATCGTCGGTATCCCAATACCTTGTTCAGTCTCGTTACCGGCAAGTCACTTTACTCGTACCGTAATGCATGATCCCGTGTCCAACACCTTGGTCACATTGAGCTCATTATGATGATGCATTACCGAGTGGGCCCAGAGATACCTCTCCGTCATACGGAGTGACAAATCCCAATCTCGATCCGTGTCAACCCAACAGATACTTTCGGAGATACCTGTAATGCACCTTTATAGTCACCCAGTTACGTTGTGACGTTTGATACACCCAAGGTACTCTTACGATATCCGGGAGTTACACGATCTCATGGTCGAAGGAAGAGATACTTGACATTGGCAAAGCTCTAGCAAAACGAACTACACGATCTTTTATGCTATGCTTAGGATTGGGTCTTGTCCATCACATCATTCTCCTAATGATGTGATCCCGTTATCAATGACATCCAATGTCCATAGTCAGGAAACCATGACTATCTGTTGATCACAACGAGCTAGTCAACTAGAGGCTCACCAGGGACATATTGTAGTCTAAGTATTCACACGTGTATTACGATTTCCGGATAATACAGTTATAGCATGAATAAAAGACATTTATCATGAACATTGAAATATAATAATACTTTTATTATTGCCTCTAGGGCATATTTCCAACATGTTCTCCATGAGAAAACCCTATGCAATCGCCAGAGTGGGTTTTCTCTGAACAAGCAGACAAGGGAGAAGGGGATTCAGGCCCAGTGAGAGAGGGGTTTTTCTCTGAACAAGCAGACGAGGGGGAAGGGGACTCAGGCCCAGTGAAATATTGCTGATTCGTACGTCCAGCTTATTGCTAAAGCTGGAAAGGTGGAGGGTTTTCATGATTTGATGGCTCAATGGGAATTACTGCGCAACTACGACCGGGGTGAGTCTACCGTGCAGTTGTGCACTCTAATTTGGTGCATGGCACGTCGACCCCATTGCCGGATGCCCCACATATTAGCGAAAGGAAATAGAAAGGCAGGAGTAACAAGTTACACATAAATATATTTATGACAGAGAGATACTCCCTCTGTAAATAAATATAAAAATCTTTTATATCACAACTTTATACATAAGAAAAATCAAGGGGAATATATATAACATAATATGGGGGTTCATCTGAGAATATAATACTCAGATAGGCTCACGATTCTAGACTTTGGGCCACAGTCCATTGGGCGTTCATGTTTGGCGGCCCATGTGTTCTACCTCAGTGCATTTCATATTGCAAGCAATCGGTACGGCGCGGGTTTTAGATGCTGCCGCAAGGCGAATACAGAAAATTGAATAAAGCACGGCAACTGTTAGAATGAAATCGAACGACAGTTCTAAAAGTGCAACTATCCCTGGGTGGTTTTGGTAATTCCTAACAACATATAGCTCATTGAGCTAATGTTATTTCAAGATAAATATTTCAGGAAAGCTCAATGATTGGCATGGCATGGATGAGAAAAGTGAATCCCTCAAAATGCTAAGGACAAACGGATTGGCTCAAGCTCAAAGCACAAGACTCTACATTTTATATTTTAGTGATCCAAGATCACATTGAGTCTATAGGAAAAGCCAATACTATCAAGGAGGGATGAGGTGTTGCTTAATGAGGTTCTTGCTCAAAATGCTTAGTGATATGCTCCAAAGCTCTCAACTACTTTCTCACATCCACATATGACCCAAACCAAAAGTCAAACTTGGCCCCACTGAAACCATCTATCCGGCGCCACCGAGTTTAGATGTCATAGCCACAGCCACAAACCCTAGTCTTTTCAGTCCCACCGATAGGGATCTCGGTCTCACCGAGATGGGATTACAATCTCTCTGTTTCCCTTCGTAACGTTTAGGTCAAACCGAGATGAGCGATTGGTCCCACCGAGATTGCAATGCAAACTCAATATTTCCCTTTCATAACGTTTCGGTCAAACCGAGATGAGCGAATCGGTCCCACCGAGTTTGCCTGGCCAACCCTCTGTGTGTCTATTACCAAAATCGGTCTCACCAAGTTTGTGTAATCGGTCTCACCGAGATTACGTTATGCCCTAACCCTAACCATATCGGTCCCACCGAGATGACATGTCGGTCCCACCGAAAATCCTAACAGTCACATTATTTCCTAAATTGGTCCGACCAAGTTTAACTATTCGGTCCCACCGAGTTTGGTAAGTTATGTGTAACAGTTAGATTTTGTGTGGAGGCTATATATACCCCTCCACTCACTCTTCATTCATGGAGAGAGACATCAGAACATGCCTACACTTCCAACATACATTTTCTGAGAGAGAACCACCTACACTTGTGTTGAGGTCAAGATATTCCATTGCTACCACATAAATCTTGATCTCTAGCCTTCCCCAAGTTATTTTCCACTCAAATCTTCTTTCCACCAAATCCAAATCTTGTGAGAGAGAGTTGAGTGTTGGGGAGACTATCATTTGAAGCACAAGAGCAAGGAGTTCATCATCAGCACACCATCTGTTACTTCATGGAGAGTGGTGTCTCCTAGATTGGCTAGGTGTCACTTGGGAGCCTCCGACAAGATTGTGGAGTTGAACCAAGGAGTTTGTAAGGGCAAGGAGATCGCCTACTTCGTGAAGATCTACCCTAATGAGGCAAGTCCTTCGTGGGCGACGACCATGGTGGGATAGACAAGGTTGCTTCTTCGTGGACCCTTCGTGGGTGGATCCCTCCATGGACTCGCGCAACCGTTACCCTTTGTGGGTTGAAGTCTCCATCAACATGGATGTACGATAGCACCACCTATCGGAACCATAGCTAAAAAATCTCCGTGTCAATATTGCGTTGGCTCCCTCAAACTCCTCCCTTTACCTTCATATGCAATTGTTTTACATTCCGCCGCTATACTCTTAGAATTGCATGTGTAGGTTGATTTCTTGACTTGTGCTATGTTGCTAAAATCTGCCATGAACTAAAATTGGGAAAAAGCTAGATTTTTATTTGGTCAAGTAGTCTAATCACCCCCCTCTAGACATACTTTCGACCCTACAAGTTCCTAACCAACAATCAGATTTGCAATTCTATCAATGATATCCTACGTGATAAATACTGTAGTACTACTTATACACGCAGGACACTTGTTTCACCATGCCATATTATTACATCAAAATCTCTCAGAGGATAGATCAGTTCAGCAGTTGCGTGCTTCTACTAAAGAATTTCAAAGTTGATTTGGACCAGCTCTCCTTGCCGAGAAAGTTTGATTTTGACATCATCCCCTAGCGCAAGATTTGATTTAGATTTGAACCTTGACCATCCTTTAACATCAATCATCATGTGACCATCCTTTGTACTTACGGTATATTGAGCAGGTTCATTCACACCAAGGCTGCACATGGTAAGAGAAACTTGGCCACGGTTGCCCGGATTGTTGAATGACTCCCTCATTGCTCTAGGAATTCCCTGTTTGCAAACAAGAAGACATACACAAACAGTTAGATAAACACAGTGAATCATGTGAACAACATGGAAAGAAAAAGAATGAAGCACTTGGGTGGCCAATGCTTACCAAGAAGGTGGAGATGTCAGTTTTTGTAAGGAATTTGGTATATGCAGTGCGAACTACAGTCCAGTCTGTTGCCGGTGCAACTGCTGGTTTCGTTGCCGCTACACGGGCTAGAGCAGATGCAAGTGCAACTTCAAGTGTTGGTGCAGGTGCCAGACCCGTTGCTGGTTCCCGTGCCGGTGCGAATGGTAGTGCCGCTGCTGCTACTGGAGATGGTGCTCCTTGTGGAGCTGGTGCCGGTGTCGGAGCAAGTGCCGGTGTCGATGACCAATCCTCCGGTAGATCAGCTTGATCCACTGACGTGGTCGGTGCCCAATCCTTAGGTGGATCAGACTGAGCCACTGCCGCTGTCAGTGCTAGAGCAAGTGCCGTCGGAGAAGGTGTCGGAGCTAGATCGGTTGCTGAAGGTGGTACCAATGTGCGAGATAACAGTGATCGTCTCTGGTCTACTATGATCGACTTTCTAACTTGACTAGGCTCCGTGACCTTGATCCAATCTTTTTCTTCATTTCGTTTAAGCATGAGAAGGATTAATTGTGGCGTGTTTGTTAAACCAAACTACAGTTCATCATAGGGCTTCAGATTGTACTTAGACAACAGTCTGATCCAATTGTGTCATGTAATATAAGTGATGGACAGTGCCTTCATTACTGACACGACATAAGAAGTGAAACCTGCAAAAATAACCATCATAGAGCAAACCAAATGGTTTATTCTGTGACGAATGTCACATGGCAAAACCTGCATCGTAAAATTGCAGCATAAGTAAGAAAACATGACATTAAATCAATAAGATTTACTTGATATGCACGAGTGAATCCTTACTAGGAAATCACTATGTTCAAGTTATAAACAGAAGATTGATCGTCCAATTACGCGTGGCATGCAGGGCCCCCGCTTACTCGCATAAGCAGGACAGTCCAAAGGTCATGACAAATCGTATGGACCAAACGTCCATGGGTCTGGAAATCCTGATGGGTGCGATGAACCCTACAAGGCATACAAATATTGGAGTGTAACCATAATTGATAAACCGTCCTCACAAAAAAGATTATCTGGATACTTCAAAATATACAGACTGAAATGAGTTGATAGACATTAACATAGACTATTCTCAGGACTCACTAGACAACAAAAGTGGCAGTACTAAACAATACAGGGTTCACACACACAAATCAAGTACTGAACAATAGTACTTACTACAGACAAGCAAAGTTTCACTAATTAAACTCTGCAGACTATTTCTTGCCACCGACCTACGGGATGTGCCTCGCGTAACTGACTAGGGCATGGTCTTGGTGAGAGATGTCTACCAGCACCATCACGATCTCGTCAATCTTGGAGAACCTAACAGAGTGGTCTTTCCACTCATAAATATGATGATGAAGACAGTCCGCATCAGATTTGTCGGGAAGCTTTACAAGGACCACACCCTTCGTAATCGAAGGCACATCCAGGAAATTGTTGTGGTGAAGTACACCCTCGAGAGCACGCCTGACAACAATGCTACTGGAAAACACTAGTTCAGGACACGTGGCGACAAGGACACAACAACTGGACAGTTTAGCAGTAGAACTCATCCTCAAGTCTTCCAGTTCACACGACATGACTTTGAGAACTTCATCTCCACCGTGGACATGGTTCTAATCAAATAGAAACCAAATATTTTAATACTACCTCTATTCAGAAATATAAGATGACTTTTGATATTTTACTCCATATAAGACTACATATACGCACAGAAATGGGTGAATAAAGACACTAGAACATGTCTTCAAAGGCATGAGAGCAGAGGGATTACTTGCAATATCCATAACACAAGTTACCGAGGATAATATACTCTCTTCAAAGGTAGCATTGATGTTCATAAAGTCGGTGAAAGTAATCTATAAGAAATCAGTGTCAACTTCTCGCATGTTTTGGTCAAAAGAGGAATTTAGAACCATCATTTGGCACACAAAAATCACATGCAAGATCACCTAGAAAGTTGTACTACTAGTACTAGTGCTGTGTGTTAGATGAAAAAACACGATCAAGATCGAGAAAAAGATCGTCAAGAAAAGATAATACCTGGACTTGCTTAATGAGGGACCCGGGAGAGATCGAGGGGGCCTTGGATAGGGCGACGGCCTTGAGCTTGTCTGTGGTAGTCTAAGCAGGGTGCTTGCGCTTTTTCATACCCTGAGCCTTGACGGTTGATACGTCTCTAACATATCTACTTTTCCTAACACTTTTCCTATTGTTTTGGACTCTAATTTGCATGATTTGAATGCAACTAACCCCGGACTTACGCTGTTTTTAGCAGAACTACCATGGTGTTATTTTCGTGCAGAAATAGAAGTTCTCAAAATGGAACGAAACTTTGCGAGGATTTTTTATATCAAATAAGAGAATTTCTGGAGCCAAAGATGGACCTATGGGGGTCACCTGGGTGGGCACAACCCACCAGGGCGTGCCAGTCCCCCAGGCGCGCCCAGGTGGGTGCTGCCAACCTGGTGTCCCTGCTGACCCTCAAACCAATGCTCAAAAATCCCATATTTCCAAAAAAAACCAGGGAGAAAGAATTATCACATTTCAGGAGACGGAGCCACCGCCAAGCCCTGTTCTTCCCCAGGAGGGCAGATCTGGAGTCTGTTTGGGGCTCCGAAGAGGGGGATATTCGATCTTCGTCATCACCAACACATCTCCATCGCCAATTCCATGATGCTCCCCACCGGGAGTGAGTAATTCCCTCATAGGCTTGCTGGTCAGCGAGGAGTTGGATGAGATTCATCATATAATCGAGTTAGTTTTGTTAGGGCTTGATCCCTAGTATCCACTATGTTCTGAGATTGATGTTTCTATGACTTTGCCATGCTTAATGCTTGTCACTTTGGGCCCGAGTGCCATGATTTCAGATCTGAACCATTTATGTTATCACCATTATATCCATGTTCTAGATCCGATCTTGCAAGTTATAGTCACCTACTACGCGTTATGATCCGGCAACCCCGGAGTGACAATAGTCATGACCACTCCCGATGATGACCGTAGTTTGAGGAGTTCATGTATTCACCGTGTGCTAATGCTTTGTTCTGGTTCTCTATTAAAAGGAGGCCTTAATATCCCTTAGTCTCCAATAGGACCCCGCTACCACGGGAGGGTAGGACAAAAGATTTCATGCTAGTTCTTTCCATAAGCATGTATGACTATTTACGGAATACATGCCTACATTATATTTATGAACTGGAGCTAGCGCCGTATCGCCGTAAGTTATAACTATCTCATGATGAATATCATCCAACGAGTCATCGATCTAATGCCTACGAATTTATCATATATTATTCTTGCTAAGTTACTACTGTTGCTACTGCTATCGTTACTGCTATAATATCACCGCAATCACTGTTACTATTATCGTTACTATTGCTGCTATCATCAAAACTATCATACTACTTTGCTACTAATCACTTTGCTGCAGATAATTAATCCCTAGGTCTGGTTGAATTGACAACTCAGCTGCTAATACCTTCAAATATTCTTTGGCTCCCATTGTGTCGAATCTATAAATTTGGGTTGAATACTCTACCCTTGAAAACTGTTGTGATCCCCTATACTTGTGGGTTATCAAGACCTTTTTCTAGCGCCGTTGCCGAGGAGCATAGCTATATTTGTTGAGTCACTTGGGATTGTTATTATATTATCACTATGAATAATCTGAAGGATACTAAGACCACGATTTTCCCCTCAAAGACGAGGAGAGGTAAGGAACTGCCATCCAAGTCTGCTTTAGATTCACCTTCTGGTATAAGTAAACTTGCAACTCCACCACATGCAATTAATTTTGATATGTCGCAAGTTATTGATGATGCTAATTCTGCTATGAATGCTACTCAAGATGATGCTAGTACCTTGCCTAATGATGATGTGCCGCTAGGTGAATTTCTTGATGACCAAAATTGCTACAGTAAGAGACCATGATATTGTTGAATCTAATGATGAACTTGAAACTGAAAATACTGAAACACCTACTAGAACTAGTCCTCCTAGATATGAATTGCCAAAGGTACCAGAAGGTTATACTATGAGTGAGGGGGCAACTAGAGATATTCTTGCTTGTAAGGATAGAGATGATCTAGAGAAATTATTGTGCAAGTATAAAGAAAGATCTCTGAATGGTAAAATGAAATGTGATCCTGAGTTTGCTACTTCACCTACTGTTGTTGCTAATAAGGATTATGAGTTCTCTGTCGACCCAGAGTTAATCACTTTGCTTGAATCTAATCCTTTCCATGGTTATGAAACTAAAACTGTTGTGGCACATCTTACTAAGTTGAATGATATAGCTACCCTTTTTGCTCATTATGATAAGATTCGCTATTACTATATTCTCAAGTTATTTCTGTTCTCATTAAAGGGTGATGCTAAGGCTTGGTACAATACTCTTGCTCTTGTTTGTGTGTGTAGTCCCCAGGATATGATCTATTACTTCTCGAAAAAATATTTCCCTGCTTATAAGAAACAAGCTGCCTTGCAGGAAATATTTAACTTTGTGCAAATTGAAGAAGAGAGTCTCCACAAGCTTGGGGGAGGCTTCTCGAATTGCTTAATGCTTTGCCTGATCATTCTCTTAAGAAAAATGAAATACTTGATATCTTCTATAATGGACTAATCGATGCTTCTAGGGACTTCCTAGATAGTTGTGCTGGTTGTGTTTTCAGGGAACGAACTATTGAGCAAGCTGAAGAATTATTGAATAACATATTGAAAAATTATGATGATTGGACTCCTCCTGAAGCACCTATTAAACCCACTCCGAAGAAGAGGGGTATCTTATATCTCAGTCCTGAAGATATGCAAGAGGCAAAGAAATCTATGAAGGAAAAAGGTATTAAGGCCGAGGATGTTAAAAATTTACCACCTATCGAAGAAATACATGGGCTTGAAGCACCACCACCACCCAAGGTGGTAGAGGTAAAATCTTTAATGAAATTCAATGATAGTGATGATCCTCATAATAAACATCCTAGTCAATGCCTTTATGAGTTTGATAATTACATTAGAAAGCAAGATCACTTCAATGCAAATGTTATGAAACAATTGAAATACAACTCTGATATGATTGCTCGCTTAAGTGACTTGTTATTTAGAATCTCAAATGATGTTAGAGGTGTAGGAAAACATGCCTCTATGGTTCAAACTCAATTAGAACAAGTTGCTAAATCTCAAAGAGAGTTACTTGATGAAATGAACAATAATATAAGTGACTCTGCTGTTAGAGTAGCAACTAGAGGAGTAAATGACTCAGGAACCACTTTATCCCGAGGGACATCCAAAGAGAATTGAACAAGACTCTCAAAGGAACAACACCACTACACCTAGTTCTTCTAAAAAAAAAGAAGAAGAAAAATGATAAGACTTTGCATGCCTCTAGTGAACCTGAAGTAGAAAAACCTCCTGATAATGATAATGAAGTTTCTATCTCTGATGCTGAAACTCAATCTGGTAATGAACACTCACCTTCTGATAATGAAAAGATAATGATGAGGTTCATGAAAACACTCAACCTAATGATAAAGAACTAGATAATGATGTTGAGATAGAACCAGCTGTTGATCTTGATAACCCACAACCTAAGAATAAAAGATATGATAAAAGAGACTTTGTTGCTAGAAAACATGGAAAGGAAAGAGAACCATGGGTTCAAAAGCCTATGCCCTTTCCACCTAAGTCAACTAAAAAGAAAGATGATGAAGAATTTGAACGCTTTGCTGAAATGATTAGGCCAGTCTTTTTGCGCACTCGCTTGACTGATATCTTGAAAATGCCTCCTTATGCAAAGTATATGAAAGACATCATCACTAATAAGAGAAAAATACCAGAAGCTGAAATCTCCACTATGCTTGCTAATTACACTTTCAAAGATGGAGTATCTAAAAAACATGGAGATCCGGGAATACCCACTTTACCTTGCTCCATTAAAAGAAATTATGTGAAAACTGCTTTATGTGATTTGGGAGCTGGTGTTAGTGTTATGCCTTTCTCTTTATATAAAAGACTTGATTTGAATAAACTCACACCTACTGAAATATCTTTGCAAATGGCTGATAAATCAACTGCCATACCTATCGGTATTTGTGAGGATGTGCCCGTTGTTGTTGCTGCTAATGTTACTATTTTGACTAACTTTGTTATACTTGAGATGCCCAAGGATGAAAACATGTCGATTATCCTTGGTAGACCCTTCTTGAATACTGCAGGGTCTGTTATTGATTGCAATAAAAGCAATGTCCCTTTTCATATCAATGGTAATGAGCATACAGTACACTTTCTGAAGAAACAATTCCAAGTGAATGGTATTAACGTTATTGAAAAATCTCGGACAATCACTATTGGAAGTTTTCAACTACCTCTACCTACTGTCAAAAAGAAATATGAAATGCTTATTGTTGGGGACATTCATATCCCCATTGAGGTAACTTAGTGACTTATGAAAGTTCTTCGGTTTCATGCTAACCGAAAGTGGTTGTTAATAGGACTTGATCAACCTTATTAATGGATCATTTTTGAGAGGTATGAAGTTGATGAATTTAGTAAGCACTACCTTCTGTCCCTACCTTTTGTTTTCTGTTTTTATTAGTTAAATAAAATAAAATATCATGCTTTGTCTGTTTTCTACTTTTTCCGTGCAATAAAAAATGACCCAAAAATAAAGGTTCTCAGAATGCTCTGAAAACCTGATACAATTTTTTTCTGAATATTTACGAATTTCTGATGCAAAAAATATCAGAGGTCGGTGCACCAGGTGGGCACAACCCACCTGGGCACGCCAGCACCTCCAGGCGCGCCCTTGTGGGTGCTGCCTACCTGTTGGGCCTCCTCACTTACTTCTTCCTCCCACACCACTCCATTCACCCAGAAAAAAAATCACCGACACACTCTCTCTCGTGTTCTTGCTCCCGAGACCGCGGATTTTGATCTCTTTGCTCGAAGCTCCGTTTCTGAAACTGTTTCGGGGATTTGTTGCTTGGTATGTGACTGCTCCATGTGTCCAATTAGTTTTTGTTTTAGTGGTTTATATTTAGAATAATTAGCTACTCTTGGTGCTGCTATAGATGAGCTTGCATGTTGAATTATTTGAGTTCTAAGTAGTTTGAATGCTTGCTATGGCCTCTATACATCCCTATGAGTAGTTGCTATCGATTTTGTGAAGTTTTGTTGAGAAAAACTTTGTGGACTAAAAATTTCAGAATTTTGTTCATAGGAAAAAGATGAATATCTTCAGGAAGTTTGCCTCCAAGAATAACTCCAAGGGGGTTATTGGGCAATCCTCTGAAAATGATCTTCATACCCCGAGGTTGGTGGAACTACGACCGTGTGACTGGCCGGACAATGATTTCATGGGAGAGGCTAGAATCCTCCAAGAGTTCAACCAATATGCTGCTAATGCTTGCCTCACCGACTTCGTCGCAGCTGAATGTGAACAATATCATCTCCTCACAAATTCCTTTGTGCAAAACATTCATTCTCATTCTAGGAATAATCCCCCTGAGGTGTCATTTAACTTATATGCTGAACCCCGCCAGATTCCACTTATTGAATTTTGTGACATATGCATGCTTCCTTCTGATGGGGATTTGGTAGATCCTAGGCCCTTAGAGTTTGATGGTTTTTACCATACTCTGACAGTGGGGGATGAGAGAGGAGTATCGGGCACCACTGCCACTAGCTTGCAGTTTCCTGCCGTGCATTATTTTGCTTTATTTATCGCAAAGTGCTTGCTAGCGAGAGAGAAGGTGGGTTCACTTAGCGCCCCGGATTTTCCTGTTTTGCGCTGCGCACTTTATGGCGACAACACTTTTAGCTTGGGAGCTATTGTGGCATGTCACCTTCACCTTAACAGATTCAAGGGTAGAATACATGGGGGCATTTATGCTACTCGTTTGGTGACTCACTTCAATGTGCAGATACGCCAACATGATCACCCCTTGCCCAAGGATTACCTAGACAGAGCATCTATGTTGGACCATCAGTTTCTTGTTGTCGATCGCCCTGATCTTGACTTGCCTTACAATTTAGTTTTTAGTGAAGACACTCGTGATGTTATCCCCTTGCCTGCACCTGCTTTGTTTGATTATGGTGCCAGGAACGGATACAGATCTATGCCTGAGGACATTGTCGCTTACCGGAACAACCTGGCAGCGGCGCAGGCGGAGCCTCAGCAGTGGGACCCTATGGTGCCTGCTCCCCAGCACTTCAACATTAGACCTCACGGCTTCTACGACTGATGATTACCAAGTTAGGCTAAAAGCCTAAGCTTGGGGGAGCACGTATTCCCACCGACATTACATTCATGTTCACACATTTCATTCCAGTTGTCGGTGTCCACACTTTTTCATTGTACCATCCATGCTTAAATTATTTTTCTCGCTTTCTTCTTGTGTGTTTGAAAAACTTTGAGAAAATCCCAAAAATACATTTCTTGCTTCCTTTTGATTTTTCTTTCTAGTCTAAATTGTTGTAGCACTAAAAATAAAACCCAAAAAGATTTCCTTGTTCTTCTTTTACTTGTTGGGAGCTTTCCCGTGTAAATAGTTTTTCTCGTTTTTGCTTTTCCCTTTCTCGTTTGCTTGCTTTCGAAAAACCAAAAACTCCAAAAATATTTCAGCGTGTTTTTCTGAATTTGTTTTTCTTTTATCGAGTCATACCAAGGAGAAGACCACGATGAAAATGTTGAGTGGCTCTCATTTGCATTATTGTTGATCTAACAAAGAGACCATATTACCTTGTCTTCTCCTCTTGAATAAAATGTTTGCAGATTCCAGCTTAGTCCACGACACTCTTGCACTACTATTATTTCAAATCATTCAGTCGTGCAAGTGAAAGGCAATAATGACGATATTAGATGAACTGGCCGTGGCAGAGAGAAACGGTATGAACTCGACTTGTTCTGTTTTTGTAAATATGTTTAACCTAGTATCCATGCTTCAGCCTATTATGATCAAACATGTTTGCAATGACAATAAGAGATTATAGTTTCTCATGCCATGCATAAGTAGCTAGGAGTGAATAATGACTTATCCTGGATATCAACATTGCGTTAAAATGATTGTCATGTAGTATGATGATATGGTATTCTCCTCTGAATGTTCGAGTGGCTTGACTTGGCACATGTTCGTGCATGTAGTTGAATCAAATCCGACATAGCCTCTATGATATTTATGTTCTTGGTGTTCATATCCTACTCATGCTAGTTTCCAATGTTACTTATGCATAATGCATGTTCATGACCGTTGTTGCTCTCTAGCTGGCCGCTTCTCAACCTATTTTCTAGCCTTCGCCTGTACTAAGTGGGAACTCCGCTTGTACATCAAAAAACCTGAAACCCAAGTTATTCCAGATGAGTCCACCGTACCTTCCTATATGCGGTATTACCCTGCCGTCCTAAGTAAATTTGCATGTGCCACCTCTAAAAACTTCAATTAAATATCCTTTTTGTGTGCCTGGATCATTCATGGAATGACAGGAGGTAGTCGGTATCTTCCATGCTAAGCGGGTTATTCTCAGGTCGAGGGTTTATTCACTCGCCATCGCACGAGAAAAGGGCGGTAATAGGGATGCCCAGTCCCAAACTGCAAAAAGAAAATAGCTTATAGACAATCAAACAAAAACTCCCAATGGTGTCATAAACATTACATTTCCGCTTGGGAACCGCCACTAGCGTGCTTAGCATGGAAGATATTAATAACTGATGGTCATGAAGTAAATGAGAAGGGTGCATGTCTCAAAATTTCATTTACCTCTATTTTAAAAGCATGAGCTCTGGCACCTCTGCAAATCAATACTTACCTCTGCGAATGGACTATCTATTTACTTTTATGTTGTGTCGTCACCTTCTCAAATAAGCGCGCAGAACCTAAGAGCACTGCTGTCATGCTGCTGCATTGTGTATAGCTAATGTTGGGTGCATCATGACTGGATCTTTTCTACCATGAATTACAATCTTTAATCGCTGCTTGAACTTTGGGGGTGCTCTGCATTTATGTTTTGTGGTCTCACAAAGGGCTAGCGAGATACCACTATTATCATATTATATCATGGTTGTTTTGACAACGTGTTGCTATTGGAGATATCTTATTATTGCTCTCTAGTTGATCATGTCATTGATATGAGTTAATATAATTCTTAAGAGTTATTGTAGACATGGTTAGTTATAATCCTTGCTGAAAACCTGTGTGTTGTTTAAGCTTATTTATGAAACAAGAGCAAAAGAGTTCGTAAAAGTTTTTCTTTTTCACTTTCAATTTGTCAATTGAATTGCTTGAGGACAAGCAAAGGTTTAAGCTAGGGGGAGTTGATACGTCTCCAACGTATCTACTTTTCCTAACACTTTTCCTCTTGTTTTGGACTCTAATTTGCATGATTTGAATGAAACTAACCCGGGACTGACGCTGTTTTCAGCAGAACTACCATGGTGTTATTTTTGTGCAGAAATAAAAGTTCTCGGAATGGAACTAAACTTTGCGAGGATTTTTTATATCAAATAAGAGAATTTCTGGAGCTAGGATGGACCCGAGCGGGGCACCTGGGTGGGCACAACCCACCAAGGCGCGCCAGCCCCCCAGGCGCGCCCAGGTGGGTGCTGCCCACCTGGTGGCCCCGCCGACCCTTAAACCGACGCTAAAATATCCCATATTTCTAGAAAAAATCAGGGAGAAAGAATTATCGCATTTAACGAGATGGACCCGCCGCCAAACCCTGTTCTTCCTCGGGAGGGCAGATCTGGAGTCCGTTTGGGGCTCCGAAGAGGGGGATCTTTGATCTTTGTCATCACCAACACATCTCCATCGTCAATTCCATGATGCTCCCCACCGGGAGTGAGTAATTCCTTCATAGGATCGCTGGTCGGTGAGGAGTTGGATGAGATTCATCATGTAATCGAGTTAGTTTTCTTAGGGCTTGATCCCCAATATCCACTATGTTCTGAGATTGATGTTGCTATGACTTTGCCATGCTTAATGCTTGTCACTTCGGGCCCGGGTGCCATGATTTCAGATCTGAACCGTTTATGTTATCACCATTATATCCATGTTCTAGATCCGATCTTGCAAGTTATAGTCACCTACTACGCATTATGATCCGGCAACCCGGGAGTGACAATAGTCAGGACCACTCCCAGTGATGACCGTAGTTTGAGGAGTTCATGTATTCACCGTGTGCTAATGCTTTGTTTCGGTTCTCTATTAATAGGAGACCTTAATATCCCTTAGTTCCCAATAGGACCCCGCTGCCACGGCAGGGTAGGACAAAAGATGTCATGCAAGTTCTTTCCATAAGCACGTATGACTATTTACGGAATACATGCCTATATTATATTTATGAACTGGAGCTAGTGCCGTATCACCCTAGGTTATAACTGTCTCATGATGAATATCATCCAACGAGTCACCGACCCAATGCCTAAAAATTTACCATATATTGTTCTTGCTAAGGTACTATTGTTGCTACTGCTATCATTACTGCTATAATATCACCGCTATCATTGTTACTGTTACCATTACTATTGCTGCTATCATCGAAACTATTATACTACTGTGCTACTAATCACTTTTCTGCAAATAATTAATCTCCAGGTGTGGTTGAATTGACAACTCAGCTGCTAATACCTTCAAATATTCTTTGGCTCCCCTTGTGTCGAATCTATAAATTTGGGTTGAATACTCTACCCTCGAAAACTATTGCGACCCCCTATACTTGTGGGTTATGAACGGTTTTGGCCAGAGCCACAGTTTTGGCCAGAGCCATAGACATCACTTCCGCTGGTGCTCCAAGGTCCATCAAGAAACTGTCAAATAGAAATAAAAGAAAAGAAACCATAATCACAAACCCAAAAGAAGAATAGAGAGGGAGTTATAGGATCAGTCTCGGGGTTGCAAGACTGGGCCTTGGCCAGAATCAACACCATTGATGCACTCACCTTACCTTCTTTGGGAGAGAAGAACAATGGCAGAAGCAGGTCGGGGTTTTCTTGAAGAAATGAGGAACAAGATGAGGGAGAAGCGAGTTGGGGTTTTCTTCAAGAGAGGAAGCTGCGGGAGATGAGTGAAATGATGCTTCGCCCGTCCAACTTACTACTAGAAAGGTGGGTTTTTTGATTTGGCGGCTCATTGGGCATTACTGCGGCACTTCGATCGGGGTAGTCTATCATGGAGTTGGGCACTCTAGTACAGAGTAATTTAGTGCAGGGCTAGTGGACCCCGATGCTGGTTGTCCCACACGTCGGTGAAAGTGAGTAGCAAGGTTCTCGACGACCATCGAGGAGGATCCGTACGGTAGAGCGTGTCTATTGTTTCTGAAAAATAATAATCACAGCAAGCGTTTCCACTCTTATGATGGAAGAGTGCGAAACACAATAGCCACTAGAACTTACACAGTGCTGCTACTACTAGGCATGTGAAGTGGTTCATACGTCAGTACTACATAATCTTCTTGCTAGTGTAGTAAGATATGACAACAAGAAATGATGTTGTGCACATGTCAACTATATGAACAGTAATGTAACATAGTACCCCTTTTTTGACTGTCCGGTCGAGAATGAACGGTGAGATCAATTTTAATAGAACTAGGTCTATAGCGCACAAAGAGTACAGTGCCACATTACTCCACGGAACATGAACCATATGAAGCACGAATCAGTGTTAGGCGGGGTGTCTGAAGGGTGCATGGGATGGGAGCAAAAGTTCCCTTCTTGACCCACTTTTGGGTGTTTGGCAGAGTGCATCAAGGGTGCATGAGTCCACACTAGTAGGTTAACACAAATACAATAGGAGCATGCATGAAGAGGGGTGCTGAGATGAGCATGCATGAAGAGGGAACAACTATATTGAGATGAGAATGCAACCAAACACACCCACGCGCTTTGTGGTACAGTGACTGATCTGCATCGTCTGAGTTTGATCCAACGGTCATGTTGCCCTAAGACATGGACATGCCCATGCAGAGGATGCCTAAACACCACCGAAGTCCCTCTGCTTCTCTAGGCGCATGATGTTGGTGATGTAGGGTGCCACCGACCGCAGAGCCCGCTCCCGGTCAACGGGAGCCAGCTCGTCAAAGACATCGTCCAATGGCACGAATGGATTCCGGTGACGGAGCCCTGAGAGGTTTCGCCTAGCAATGGCGAGGGCAGCATGCAACCCCTCCTTGTCCAGGTCCACCCCACCATCACGTGGAGCCGGGTCAGCTCCTCGGAGGTGAAGAAGGAGACCAGGTCAGGAAGCTGCAACTCGTTGAAGTCGACGGGGTGGTCGAACAGGTTTAGCCCAACGCCCAGCATGGTCACCCTGGCACGACGGTAGGCATCGCACAACCACAACATGTGCGTGGCAACATGGTCCACCAAGTGGCTGAGGCGATCCTGGACCTCGTCACGATCGGCCCGCTCGCTCTCCAGCCGGCTCACCTGACTGCCTATCGTATCTCCTGCTTTTTGTAGCAACACCATCAATGCCTCGAGCATCTTTGTCGTGGACGCCTGCCGCTTTTGAAGCTCCATGAACTCCCACACATAAAGGAGGAGCATGCCACTCCTCTCCTCCTTGAGCTCACAGAGCTCCACGTCCTTCGCCCTGAGCTCCGCATCCTTGGCCTGGAGCTCCTGTGTCAGGCGCCTCACCTTAGACTCTGTTGATCTGGTGCGCCGCCATGGAACCAGGTAGAAGCAATGGGGAGAGGAAGCAAAGGGGGCGAAATAGCTGAAAATCAATGCAATCTACGGGAAGGCGGAGGGAGCCAGCCAAGGAGCGGGATGAATCTTTTGGTTTTCACTATGGGAAAACACCAGTCGACGACTTTTCACATCAGGGAGCAGTGGGTTTTACAGGCGGAGACATCATGACTAATAGTTGCCGCGCCTGCTCCCGTCAATCAAAAAAAATCCTGCCGCGCCTGCCACACCCAAAGACCAGAGCAATGTCGCGGTGGATATTTAAATTTACCTGCCGGCAATGATATAAAAAGGGGTGAAAAAACAAATGTGGCGGCAGCCTAGCTAATTGGTTGCACTAGCCCAACTAGTTAGCTACCGTGCTTCACTGATGTACTCGGCGGGAAAGGTGGTCTTTCGTGATTTGATGACTCATTTACTTGCTTTGGCACTACGACCGAGGAGGACCCAGAAAACGCGCGGTAGGGCGTCCCATGTCTCGACAAGGAAGAAAATATGCATGCACCACCCGGGAGGACCCCGAAACCGCGCGGTAGGGTGTGCCACGTCTCAGCATGGAGGAAAATGCGCGTGTAAAAATATACTGTATCAGTCGTACTACCTATGGTTCGACCTCGGGACCCAGCCATTCTGTCAAAAATGCCCCACTAGCCACACAACTTCATCATGCTAACGTTGCACAGAGGATAGGTGTGGTTAGCTCCGTCTCGACCACCCACAACGTCTCTTATTCTAGGCGATTTTTCTATTTCCAAGCTCTTTTAGTTATAATAACACCACGGCAAGCTCACGCCACTCTTTGTGTGTGTCCGTGCGTCTAAAGGAGATGATTGAGAGGAGAGAGAGATCATAGACATGGGACCCACCAGTAAGTGAGTCAACGGCCAAACACATGTTGACGAGCCACTCCCTCTACTCTACTCAACATAATACTGTATAAAATCAAGTGATGGGACAAACCCAACAACCGTTGTTGTTTCGGGCTATCAATTTACGCTTTGTAGTCTAGGTTGCCAGTTCGAATCTTGTCTTTCAGATTTGTTAGTTTTAGGTCCAAATTTGATCAATGACAAGTGGGACCCCCATGTATTGTTCCGATATTTCAGTATAGGATGGTTTTTTTTGCACCAACACTTTGCATGGTTAGACAAGTAACAGCGGCATAGAATATCACATCCACCTCGCAGCTTAGATGCTATGGTGATACGAGTTTTTACGCCGTTGGAACTGAGATCCAATGGCTTGGGAGTAGTCTTTGTAATTATCCGCAATTTCCAAACTCTCCAAGGTTTTTTTTGCAAACAAAACATGCAGGCCTCGTGTGTGCCGCTGCATCTTGGATCCAACGGCTCCTAGTTGCTCATATTAGGTGCTCCCCGTAGCCTAATTAGCCGCTACGGTGATACTAGCATCTAGGTTGCATGATCTGTGATCAGATGCCATATGCATAGTACTTGTACTTTTTGCGCAATTCCCAAACTCTCTCAGGCGTATATGGCAAAAACATTAAACCTCCTACTGTGAGCCGTTAGATCTCTGAGAACTTGCATCACCATAGAATCTATAGTGCGGGAGCACCTCATATTCTCCCGTGCGAGAAAACATCAGGTGTTCTCGCAGCTTGGATGCTATGGTGATACGAGCTTCGAGGTTGTTCGATCTAATATCCAATGGCCTCTGAGCTGTCTTTGTGCTTGTAAGGAGTGGCCGAACTCTCCGGGGGGGTTTTCTGCAGAAAAACATTTGAACCACCAAGGAGTTGTTGGATCACAGATCCAACGGCTCCGAAGAGCTTGTATCACCAAAGCATCTAAGGTGTGGTAGCACATGATATTCTTACATACATGATAATATGAGGTCCTCCTTCATCTTAGATGCTACAGTGATACGAGCTTCGAGGTCATTGGATATGGGATCCAAGGGCATCTGAGTAGGTTTTGTACAAATTGTGTGCAATTCTCAAAATCATTAAGGTTTCCTATAAAAATGCTAAGACATCCTGTGAGCTGCTATATCTTAGATCTACAAGCTCCAAGCAACTCGTATCAACATATAGCATCTAAGGTGTGAGGGCACATGATATTATCGCGAGAAGGGAGGGTGCACAACCAATCGTTGTTTGGGAGGGTGAGGACAAATATAATGTTCGAAAAATATAATCTAAACAATCCTAAATAGAGCTTCACAATTTTATCTAAGGTCGAGGGACTAACCCCCGACAATCTACATAGCTCCGCCTAAACACAACATTTGCATGTATTTAGTAATACACTTAATATTCATGTTTCAGTTTCCTATTCATTTTAAATATTGAATTGAAGACCATGCATGTCTTACATTTTACTCCCTTCGTTCCTAAAGATTAGTCTTTTTAGAGATTTCAAATGGACTGCCACATACGGATGTATATAGACATTTTTTAGAGTGTAGATTTACTCATTTTGCTTCGTATGTAGTCACTTGTTGAAATCTATAAAAGACAAATATTTAGGAATAGAGGGAGTATTTTTGAATTCGTGTCATACATGCATGGTTTGGAAAAATAGATGCACTATAATTACTGGATTGTTGTTGTAGTCGTGTCTGTGTGTCGTCATATGCTTTATACATATAAAGTTTTCTCACCGCCATACAGTTCATCTTTTAAATTTGAATTTGCAATGAAAAACTTACTAGGGATACCATGAAATGTGAAATCCACGTTGAGATCACTATATCACAAACTCACTCTAATTCAAGAACTCGTCATAAATCGATTACCATGTTGAGATTACTATTTGCAAGGAAAATATGGGCATTGTAATACATATAGATTCGTTCGGCAACTTAAAAGATTCCTTCCGTATTCTCGAATGGTAGGAGTAGCACCCAACGGCATACCAGCCAGACCCGGGCTCGTGTTGATGCTTAAAAAAATACCCGGGCTTGTGTCCTTCTAGTGGCGTGCATGGTAAGCACATTAGCCAACCCCAACCAGTCGAGCCTCCACGTTTCGAGTCGAAATATCTGGCGGCCAGAATTCTACCCCTAGGAAATTCCCTTCCCGTCCCCCGTCCATAATGACTATCGATGAACAATGGATGGATGCTTTAGTAACTAGACAACGTTAACTACCGTGCCGAGCACGGTTCAATTCCCTCGGTCGCCGGTACCCAAGCTCACCCGTCAACTCCATTGCCTAGTACTAATATGAGTACTATACGAGGATGAGCACAAAACCGAGCCCCGTTTGTTCGTGCCTAGTACTTGATTTAATATATCAGGCAATGCACTGGTATTGAGGGATTATCCTTTTACTCTGCATATATAACTTGTCTGAAGTCTAACTAAGTAAAATGTTTGACCAAATCCTTTCTTAAGAAATATTAACATCTACAACTGTAAAGATGTATTGCTTGAAAATTTATTGCATGATGCAGGTTATGATATTATTTCGAATCCTGGATTTTAAATTTTAGAAAATCCAAAAGTGATCGGAAATTCATGAAATTGAGCATGGTCTTGTGATATGGCGCAAATATGTTGTTGTATTTTTTTGTTCAATTTGAGACAAGCTGCTTATGAGAAGTTGCACAAATGAAGAACCAAGGTATTTTGGAACAAAGACCTGTCACGTTAAGGCGAACACTTTCACTATTCAAACTGTGGGCATTTACATGCCGCCACGAGTCCCGCTTCTCATCGGGAGGTGCCGTCCGAGCAAGCGTGTGAGTCGATGGGAGGCGTGCGAGCAGACCGCTGCACTGGCTGACCGGGAGGCATGCGAGCAGGCCGCTGCGCAGGCTCACCTGGAGGTGAGCCCTTTGACCAGGCTCCACCGCCACCTTCGTCTCAATTGCCCCCACTCTTAATGGTACCGGCGCCATAGTTTAAAATCACCCCCGCACTACCCGGTATCACTACAATCTTCTCTTTTCCTCTCCGATTCTCCTGTCATCTACCTCCGACTAGCCTGATCTAACCATACGCCATGCCACATCACGATGGTCTGCCCTTCATGTTCCAGTTTCCTGAGGAAGATACCGCACTTTGGGACAAGCTTGAACTGGCCTTGCGGGAATACGTTGCGCCTATCCCCGCTCCCGTCCCCCCGACTGTGCCAACGCCCATCCCCATGGCATTGATGGGCTAGGAGCCGCACATTGTTGCCGAGCTTGATGCCACAGGGTTGCATGAGGTCCCGGTCGACTTTCATGCACCCATGCACCTGCCAGTGCATGCAATTGCACGTGCATTGACGCGCGCGCCCGTGCCATGCTCGTTCTCACGAATGTCTCTGCCATGCCGTTGCCAGCGCATGTCTCCACGCGGGTGCTAGTGCCCCCCTCAGCGACATGGATGTCCACCGTCGATCGCTTCCTTGCACCAACACCAGTCACCTCCTCCCGCCAGTTGACTCGCTCCTGGAGACCGAAGCCCAGAACATTCTTGAAGCTAGGGCCAACGTCCAGGAGTACGCCAACAACGGCGCAAGACGCCGCCATCGCCGTCGCCGTCGGTCAGTGGCCCGACGACACACAGAGCATGGTAGAGGAGCTGCTTCCCACCACAAGATGCCCCCCCGCCGCCACGTAATCTAAATTTTCCATGAAAAACATTTGGATTGCCATGCTTAAAATCCAAATGTTTATCATTTCTGTTTATTTTAGATCGATCGTCGTATGAATGTAAAGCCTGATTCAGACTGAATGAAATCTATGGTTTGATTGATTGAATGTTCTGCTAGAGCCGTGTCAAGTTAAATATAAAACACCATCAAGCCAAATGTATTCCTTCTCATCGCAAACATTTCATATTAAATACCACGTCAATTCCAAATATTTTCTTGGGGAAGTCAATTCCAAATACTTGTAGGGCGCGACCAGTCCCCTTGTTCGAGCACTAGGCGATACATCTATTTATCAACACATTTAATTATTACTGAGTAGTAATAAATATACAATACTAGATAACTTGTCCATCACGGTCACTTTTGTTCCTAAACTTGTTACATGTATAATCTATATCTATACCATCTATACCAAAGGGGCAGATCCAATTAATCTCGGTCATCAAATCATGTCAATCCAACGATCTAGATACTTCAATGTCGAGCGCTCAACACATTTAGTGTGCAGTTAAATTCATGCCAAAATAGTGCTAATCACATAATAACACGCAAATAATATCCTACTTAATATCCGCATGCACTTAATATACTTCCAAATTAACATGCATTGCACGTACACATTGACTAGTACTACTAGTACGTGAAACTGGTGCGATAACTTGTGAACGCGTCCAGATATGGTCAATGACAACATCTCCCGCATGTTCTTCGTGTTTGCATGTGCGTCTAAACGTAGAAGGGGAGGAGAGAGAGAGAGAGCAGACATGGAAACCACCAGTAAGTGAAGGCGAATAGTACGTGCTAACGAGCCGGTCCCACTAATGTACTAAAAATAATATTAAAACATGTTATCCATTAAATAAGCGGTGGTAATATAGAAATATTATATCAACAAAGGGGGTACAACAAACGTTGTGGTACTATGTTGCCTATTGACATGCGACTTCAAGGCCGTGGTCGCATGTTCGATCCTCGTCCTTTTTAATTTTTAATTTATATATGGGTCCAAATTTGTTCCATGATAGGTGGGCCCCTTGCTGTGTATTTTGTAGCACTTTAATTTGTGGGTCGAAATTTGTTCCACTATAGGTGGACTATTGGTGTATAGGCTTGTAGCTTATTTGTAATAATTAAAGAGAACAACAGAGTTTTTTGCAAAAATACCATGGTGCATCATTGAAGGTGAGAAAGGACGTGCGAGAGAGCGATGACTGAGGCAGAGGGAAATCAATTGGGGGAGGTGCGGGGGTTGCAACGGTGTTTCGAGAAGTTGTGGGCCGAATGCTATGAAAATATAATCTAAACCCATCGGAATAAATGCCTTCAAAAATTAATCCAAGGTTGGAGTCCCCCTCGCAATGTAAATGCTTCAGCTCTGTGAGGGATGGAGAGGTAGCTTCAATGTGTGAAAGATACTCCGTGAGAAAGCGAGGTCAACCGAGACACGGATAGATAGAGAGACAAAGTGAGTGTGGTCCGGCATTCATTGAAAAGATATATATGCTCTAGAGAGATATTGTCCGATTGAGCTTTTGGGAAGGTTGACAGCTGTAAGATAGAGCTTGAGAGATGATCCAGTCACAGACATGTAGATATATTTTGTGTGTGGGAGGAAGGAAGGTCAATCGATTACATATATAAAGGGAGAGAGATTGAGCGAGTGTAGGTCGTCGTGAGATCGAAAGAGTGAGACAGGTTGGAGAGAGTGACCTAGATAGAGAATGTGCGTGAGAGAGTATACAATATGAATATGTCGAACTGGCTCAAACATGGAGATATATCGTTTGTGTCAGAGAAACAGTGAGGTCAATTGAGACATACACACACACACACACACACACACACAGAGAGAGAGAGAGAGAGAGAGAGAGAGAGAGAGAGAGTGGCCCGCCATGAGCCTAAAGAGTGGGAGCGACTTGGATGGACTGACCCAGATAGACAATCTGCGTGAGAGAGTATAGAGTGTGTCAATGGAGGCCCGAACAGGGAGATATATCATTTGTGTGTGGAAGAAAGCGAGGTGAATCGAGACTTAGATAAAGAGAGGAATTTGAGCGAGTGTGGCCCGCCGTGTGGAAGAAAGAGTGAGACAGTCTCGAGAGAGTGACCTAGCACTACCAGGGAAAAGGCTAGCAGCAGCGCGGGTTTTAGATGTATCAGTAGCGCGGGGATAGGCGCTACTAATAAGGTGCTACAGCTAACCCATAGCAGTAGCGCGTGCTCACCGGCGCTACTGCTACACAAGTGTAGCAGCAGCGCTGTTAGCGGAAGCTCGCTACTGCTAGTAGCTCTAGCGCGCTTTGCCTGGATGCGCTACTGCTCTCGCGGCGCTGTTGCTAACTTTTATACACTCGCTACTGCTAATTTAAGTAGTTATGTGTTTCTTTTTTGGCATATTTGTTTTGTATTTGAACAGGCTTTATAGAAGAATCTTTAGCACATAGAAATGTCATCATGATACACATACAAATGCCTGCGAGACCACAAATGTAATCATAGCATGTACATACAAATAGTCTCATCATAATCATCATCCAACACAGTGGTATCTTGTCATCATCTCGAAAATAGCAATACATGCAAGTCTCGAATACTTGCAACTACAACAACGTCATCCATCTAAACAAAGGTATACGCAAGAAGAGCTATCACTATGAGTGAGAGCAGAACTATGCAGTACATGAGGTGGCGGTTACAAGTCCTCCCTCGCGCTAGCGTGAACCTCAAGTAACTAGCTTCTCCTTCTTGTCTGCTTTTGAAGCCTTTATGGGTAGCGCCCGTGAACCCATTCACTTGCGCCTGACACTCAAGCCACTCGTTGTACACCCCTGGAACCTTCCCTTTGTACATGACATAGCAATTCCATCTCGCCATCAAGAAACTAGGTACCTATTAGAGATGCATGTTCATGAAGAGGATGTACAATCATATAGATGCAACAAAATATACTAGAGTAACACCAAAAAAGAAAGGGTTAGCAACTAGATGCAACATACAGTATGCAAATTAATTAACTAGAGGTACACAGGTCATCATACGCAAACTAACAAAGTAGCATTATGCAAGTTCGGCAGGGACCGTGGACATCACAAAGTTTCATCGCTACAAAAAGTATACAAGTTCAACCGACACATATCATCATCATCGACATCATAAATCACTAGAAGTTCCATCCCTCCATATCATCGAGGATGAACCCTAGCTTCTTGAACGGCGTGAGGTCTAGACGTTGCATGCCTATGCGAGTTCGGACGTCAGCTCGCGATATAGGGCCGTGGTGGAACATCCCCTTCTCATCGACGACTTCTTTCATGATGATCGTCGCAATGTCGCTTTGGATGCGAAAGAAGTCATCTCTAAGTTTATAATCCGCTTCTCCATGAGATTCTAGCCACTTGTGGATATGATCATCATTTCTGCTATTAATGCGAAGCTTTTGGTGATCCGTGTTGAACTGAATCATGAGATGGACGATGTAGAATCCATCCTTCTTGCTTGGTTTTGGGACATGGATGCAGGAGAAGTTAGTTTTATGCATGAAACCCATCTTATTGTTCCTTTGTTTCTTGATCTGCACGTGGCCACCTCTAAAGCTGAAGCCTTGGAGAGCATCATCTAGAATATTCATTATGTGGGTGTAGTCTTTTTTCTCGTAGTCTCTGGAAGGGTCAAAATACATGGCGTGGGAGACTTGTGGGTAAAGAACGATAAGGACGGCGCGCCCGTTGCTGCGGGGAAAAGACACCTCAAATTATTCCCCATATGAGAGAGAAGGAATGATTGAAATGTACGAAAGGGATCTCCGGAACTGACTTACTTTGGATGATAAGGCACGAGGACAATTTCCCGGTCCTTATTCTGTACCATGAAGTTTTGGAGGTACTCCCTAGCAGTTTCACGCTCAAAGTCGCCGAGACTCAAGAAAGACTCGTGCATGTAGTACGGATCCGCCACACAGATTTGCGAGACTTCTTCACTCTTCGTGACGGAGCTCATATGTAGCGCAAAAAGGCGGACGATTGTAAAATCGAGCCGCCTTGTTAGAAACATATCAAATATATGGTCAAACCATAGGAAGAACACGAGCCGCGTATGTCGGATATCCTGGATCCTTTGAGGCTAGTAGGCTTTTCTTAGTCGACAGCACATGGTCGTGCAGTCTCCTGAGATCCCCTGATAGTGCCTCCAGCGGTTTCGGTGGTAGCATCGGCTCGCCCGTGAGATGGAACATGACTGCACCTTTCACGGGTACACGCTCTTCAGAATGCATCGTCCGGCTACTATGTGCTCTGGCTTGTTTGGAGGCAGTTATCTTCCCCGATCTCTTCCTCTCCTTTTTCTTGGGCACACCTTCCAGACCCTTCGTTAACCCCTGCCCCAGTGTTCCCGGGATAAGTACAGTACGACCCTCGCGCCCGGCTAGTTGAGCCTGTGTTGAGGCGGCATCTTCAGGCGTGTCCTGTGAGGATTTCATGAAGAGAGACTTTTTGCAATCCCTGCTATGACCCTGCCCGGGCATATCATCCATATCCTCATTAGCAAGCTAATAGCCTGATTCGTCATATGGTTGACTCATCATATCTATGTCATAGTCATACACGTTTGTATTGAGGAAATCCATAGGGTCTACCTTCGTCTCATCATCCATTCTCTGTTCTACAGGAGAAATTACAGCAGCCAGTACTATTGCACCCCCTTCATCATGTCGTCCGCCGCTCTCACCCGGCACTACATGAGCTGGTAATTGCGTAGGAGGGGTGGTGGTCTCCGCACATGCTTGTTGATGTGTGGTTATTGGTGTGCTGTCGGCTAGATCCAAACGAATAAGATTCTTCGGCCATAGCAGCACCCAACCCTTGCAGCTTCCAATCCGCGGCGGGGTCTCGTCGTCCGCTCCCACATGCTGTACTGGAGGAGGCAAATCCTCGTGCCCCGATTTCACACTGTTCAAGCTAACCCTGAAGTGCCCAGCGGGGATCGGCTGGTTGTGGAACGTGGGTTGCGAGGGGTCCATTATCATCCCCTTTCCCATGTCCACCTTCTGGCCTTTGATCAAGTAGAGTATGGTGCACGGGGGTTTCTTTTGCCTGCAAACACATATGTCTGTGGCGTAAAACAACTGAAAGGTAACAAAAATGGAATATTATATATATATATATATATATGTTGGTGCGACATGTAATTACCGTGACGGCGTCGAGCTCAGCCGAAGACGAAGGCCCACCTAGCGCGCCTGAGACTGAGGACGGGCTGCTATGAGCGGGGGCGACTGCGAGAGGAGGCCCGGTTGCGTGAGCAAGTGATGGTGCGATGGTGTTGTTGTTCATGGAGTTGCTCCCGACGAAACTGGGCAACGGGAAATCATTTACCGTCTTGTCTGGATTTTCCTTCGTCCATTTGATGATAACTGGAACCAAGTTAGTAGCAAAATCATTTCTGCACGCAGTTACAGCTGCATTGACTGCCTGCTGTAGCAACTCATATTTGTCCTCGGCTGCTTTTTTCGCATCCTCAGCTGCTTTTTTCTCGACCGCAAGCTTCACTTTCGCGTCGATGTCCGTCTGACTAAACTTCTTTTCTTGCTTCTTGGCCTCCGGGCCCTTGTTGTAAAATACCTACCACGTGGCGCCATCTCCAGCGCCGTGCACACGACCATATTGCGGCCGCTGGCCCAAAGGGAGTCCCTTAAGTTTGTTCAAGGCCCGGTTGAGAGGGGTGTCCCACTTGGGCCTCATCGGAGAAGTAGGGCTTTCAGCTGCACGCTGGTGTTGCTTCTCCACTAGTCTAATCAATTTCCTCGTGATCTTGTCCGTGTAAAAAACCTTTTTCTCCTTGTCCCACTTGTAGCTGGCCCTGATGAAGTCACGCTCCAAGGGGTTGGTGAACTTTGCGAAGGGGTCTGGGAGACCCGCGGCTTCACGTTCCACATCCTCCTTATCCCATATGGTCCTTTTACCGAGGTAGCCACGGCTTCCGAGGCGATGCTTCCCCGTGTTCCTTTGCCGAAGGCTCTTGAATTTCGCAGCCTTAGCCTTGGCTGCCTCGATAGCGCAAGTGTCCTTGAACTTTTCGAACTCCTCTTCCGTAAGTGTCGGATTTTCCTCCAGAATCTTGGACACGGGTTCATCAGCCTCAAAAGCTCGTTTCACCCTCCCTTTCTAGGAGGCCAAATCATTGCTGAACATGCCCATGGCGTGATTGTTAATATTTTTCATCTTCGGATCATCCCACGGTTGTTCTATGTTATCATCCCGGTCAGGGAACTTGAATCTCTTGTGCAACTTCGTTAGGAGCAACTACGTCAAATGTTCTTTACTCCTTAAGTCATCATCATTGATGCTCACGCATTCCTGTAGGATGCATCCTACTTGGTTCCCATAGCACTTGCGAGGTTCTTCCGGCTCTAACGGCTCAAACTTGCCAGGTGCCATCTTTGTGATCACAAGTCGTCCAATCCCTAGTTTGTTAGGTTTTCCTATCCTCTGCTTCTTATGCTTCCTCTTTTCGGTAGCGGCATCGGGGCCGGTACCATCCCCGCCGGTATCTTCCCTGCCGGTACCTTTCCCACCGGTCTCGGCGCCGCCATCGGTGCTGGCGCCGTCGGTGTCGATGACGGTGTCAGTACCATCATCGAGGCCTACCTGCAAACCTTGCTTAGCAGTCAAATAGTCGAGGTACTCTTGTTCACCCTCATAATCCATCTCGTCTGCATCTTGGTCAGAAGGCCCAGTTTCTTCGTTGTTCGACATGTTTCCTATGATTAAGTGTCCTCATTTATTTCTAAAAGTATGAATAAATGAGAAATTACATAAAAAGAAATCTATGTGCCAACACTCGATATGCCAACTATGTAGCACAAATCATGCCTCTATTCACGGGAAATTTCGGCATGACCTTTGCTAAAAAATGGACATATAGAGCGCCTGAAATTCACCGGAACGGAAATGAATCAACATTCCGGCGTAACATAGGCCACTTAGATCATTTTCCAAACATGACATGTCCAAAACATGACATATCCACATATCACATGTCTAGTTCAAATTTGCATATAAATTCAGCTAATTTTGAAACCTAGCTAAATTCATAACTAAATAGATAACCTAATTAACAGATTGCCCTAACTAAAACCTAAGTAAATTAACCGAAGATCCCTAGCAGAGAGAGAGAGAGGGGGTTTACAGAGGGTGCAGGGCGAGGAGGCAGGCCCGACGACAGCCGAGGTTGGGAGGGAGGAAGCAGAGGAGGGAGGCGAGGGGCAACGGGTCGGGGGCGAGCGCGCCGGGGTCGGGGGCGAGCGCCTGGGTCGAGGGCGAGCGCTGGCGCCGGGGTCGGGGGCGAGGGCCGGGTCGGGGGCGAGCGCCGGGGTCGGGGTCGGGGGCGAGGGCCGGGTCGGGGGCGAGCGCCGGGGTCAGGGTCGGGGGCGAGGGCCGGGTCAGGGGCGAGCGTCGGGGTCGGGGGCGAGCGATGGGGGAAGAGAGAGTGGGGATTTGGGGGGGGGGGAGGCGGGATGAAGCAGGGATAGTGAGAATTTTGGGTTAAGTGGACGTAGCAGCAGCGCGTTTGGACAAAACGCGCTGCTACTACCTTCAGTAGCTATAGTGCTTTATATGAAATGTGCTACTACTACCTTCAGTAGCTGTAGCGGTTTATACGAAATGCGTTGC
The DNA here is from genome assembly GCF_018294505.1 of Triticum aestivum. Classification (NCBI taxonomy): domain Eukaryota; kingdom Viridiplantae; phylum Streptophyta; class Magnoliopsida; order Poales; family Poaceae; genus Triticum; species Triticum aestivum. The sequence goes on from NC_057804.1 coordinate 244,146,115, forward strand.
TACTACTACTGCCAGTTTTCCTTTTTCTTTTCCTTTATTTTCTCCCACTTTTATTTCCCGAGAGCAGTGAACGAAGGGAGGGTGATATATACTGCATCATTTGACGGTTAAATATGTATGCAAAATAGGAACATATATATTACATCATTGGACCCATGCATAATAATGGCTAAGTGTGTATACAAAATAGGAACATATATATATATTACATCATTTGACCGATAACAAACGGTTCCTCAGCGCTGACGTTTTCATTTTTGAGTCAGCTTCTTTCCCTTCTTGTTTGTCGAAGAATAATTGAGCCCCTCATTGTGACTTTGCCTTTTCCATGGAGTACGATTTTTCTTAGGTAATGTAGTATTGATTCTTCTTTTGACGTATACTTCATCATCATCATCATCTTCCCTCATTGGGTTGCCGTACCGATCATAGTCTTCCTCGTTGGCGACTCCATCCATTCCAATGATGTTCCTTTTGCCTCTCCTCACGACAACACGACTGGGATTGCATGGGTCGGTTATGAAGAAGCATTGTTTCACGTGCTTAGCGTGTACCCATGGCTCGTTTTTTGCGATAGCGTTCATGGTAGCGCTCTTGGCATCAGGTATACTCATGGTAGTGAAAATCCGGTTTTCTCTTTCGACACTCTTTGCCCATCTGACACGGAACATCATCGTGTTGTGCAGTCCAGAGTAGTCAAGCTCCCAGATCTCCTCGACCCTTCCATAAAATCGTTCAGTTGCACTGTTGTCGCTGCTGGTCATGCATTCCGTCGTGACCGCTGAGTTCTGATCATCATTGTCCATATCTTTGGCCTCCATGTAGAACGTGTATCCATTGATATCATATGCCTGATAGGTTACGAGGTTGGGTGAGGGGCCATGTGCTAAGGCGTATATGAGCAATCCGTCCTTAGAGCCCTCCTCCGAGGGATTAGCAATAATATGCTCTTTGAACCAATGCAGGAAAGTGGAGTTGTGCTCTCTAGTAACTTCGGCGCTCGTCCTGCATACCCCCCGGTCATGATACTTCTTTGCAATAATTTCTTTGTGCAGTGCCACGAAAGGATCTACCTCGTCTAGGTGTTGTAGCACTACCAGGTTTGCTCTGTCAAAGTCGCTGTGTCGATCTGAGTATGCCACGTCAGTTCCCTGCGACCATTGCAGTGACCATCTCCTTCGAGCCTCCAATTGTGCTTGTTAACGAGCAAACCAATACTAACACCAGGCGGCTGGTCTGCGCCATATAGAAAATTCTCACAGAAAGAGATGCACTCTTGTGCCAAATAGCCCTGGACGATGCTTCCATCTGGACGGGACATGTTACGAATGAATCCTTTGATGATCCCATTCATCCTCTCAAACGACATCATGTTGTGCAGGAATGACGGCCCCAAGTCTATTATGTCATCCACAATATGGACACACAGATGCACCATCACGTCAAAGAACGCGGGCGGGAAGTACATCTCAAGCTCATTCAGTATCACAATGATCTCTTCCTGTAGCCTTCGGAGCTGCTTCACACTGATCGACTTTCGAGAGATGACGTCGAAGAAGTTGCAGAGACCAATAAGCATGTCACGGACGTGCTTGTCCATTATCCCTCTAAGGGCAACAGGTAGTATCTGCGTCATCATCACATGAAAGTCATGAGACTTCATCCCGCTGAACCTTTTCTTGTCCGTGTCTAGATATCTGCTTATCTTGCCACAGTAACTGAAAGTAACTTTGACTTCGGTAAGGTACTTAAAGAATTGATTGATCTCAGCCTGACTTAAGGTGAAGCAAGAAGGGGGGCAATAATCCTCTTTCTTTATTTTCTTGGCCTTCTTCTCCCGTGCCTCTGTCCCCGTCTCTGTCTCGTCTGACATTTTACGGGGCGGCATGTGCAGATCTTCCCTGATTTTCAAATCTTGCAAGTCTTTTCTTGCCTTCGGCCCATCCTTGGTCTTATCCGGTATGTTCATCAGTGTTGCGAGCAAGCTCTCAAGGACATTCTTACCGATATGCATTTGATCAAGGCAATGAGGTGTATCGAGTTTGTGCCAGTACTCCAAGTCCCAGAACACAGACCTCGTCTTCCATACCTTCAGCAGCGGCTCCGGCGCCTTTCTCATCGTCTTTCCCGTCGTGGGGCACTCCTTCCAGTTTTTCAACAGCTCATCAATTTCGGCACCGCTCTGCTTACGTGGAGGTCCTCAATGCTCAGCGTGACCATTGAATAGATCTCCACGGTTTCTCCACGGGTCGTCCTGTTCAAGTCATCTTCGGTGCCCCATGTACACGATTTTCCCAGACCCGCCATCTTTCCTTGACGTTAGCTGCTGAGACGTCGTATCATCCATGCACCGCGTGCATCCGCAATATCCATGGCACACCTAGCCTGCCACATATCCATAACTGAGATAGTCCTGCACTGTCGTGATCCGCACATCTCTCATGTTGAAATACTCGCCTTTGCTGGCGTCCCATGTCTTGGCCGGTGTTTTCCATAATGTGTCTAACTCCTCTTGAAGTAGCCCAGATACAAATTAATATTATTTCCTAGTTGTTTCGGCCCTTGAATAAGCATGCTCATGTGAATGTACTTCGATTTCATGCACAACCAGGGGGGGGAGGTTGTACATCCATACAAACACATGCCATGTGCTATGGTTGGTGTTCTGGTTGCCAAACGGATTCATGCCATCGGTACACGCGCCGAGCACGATGTTCCTTGCATCACATTCAAAATACCGATAGAATCTGTTTAACGCTCTCCACTGGCTTCCATCCTTCATGTGTCTCAGCTTCGGATCATCTCCATCGTCGGGCTTCTTCCTCTCCGCGTGCCAGCGCCTTAGCTTTGCTTCCTTGGGATCTACAAAATACCTCTGGAGACGGGGAGTGATCGGTAAGTACCATACAACTTTCTGGGGACATTTCTTCCCAGCCTTCTTGTATCGAGAAGCATTGCACACCGGACAACTTGTTTTTTCCACGTGCTCCTTCCGATAAATTATGCAATCGTTGATGCATGCATGGTATCTAACGTGTGGCAGATCAAGAGGGCACACGATCTTCTTGGCCTCATCAACACTAGTAGGACATAGATTACCCACGGGAAGAACATCCTTTAGGTACTTGAGATGCTCATCGAGGCTAGTGTCGGTTCATTTGTTTTTAGCCTTCGTCTTCAGGAGTTGGAGCGTGAAACTCAAGCGGGTCACCTCAAGATTGCAACCATCATACAATGAAGTGTTCGAGTCTACCACCAATTGCTCCAGCTTAGCCTCCTCTCTAGAAGCAGCTCTCTCAGTACTCGTCTCCTTGCGAAGCAATGCTTGAACATGAGGGTCCCGCATGATTGAACTTAGTACCGACGAACTCTGCTGCGTGGAGTCCATGTCGTTCTCTCCGCCGCCATGTCCGGCCCCTTCTCCTCCGCCATGTCCGGCCCCTTCTCCGCCGCCATGTCCGGCCTCTTCCCCGCTGCCATTATCGATCATCTCTTCGTCTTGCCCCGTGTCATCATTGCCTGCCCCGTCGGCATCCTAAACATCTTCATCCTCATCTTCAATTATCCACCGAGTATAGCCATCCATGAAACCAGTCATGAGCAGGTGCGCTTCGACACGACCATCATCATGGGGGTCGAGCCAAACTATTCCTTTGCATTTTTGACACGGACATAAACCCTCTGTCCGGTTATTTTCTTTCATGTCCTGCACCGCCGACCGCAACCACCTGTCCACCATCGTTCCATTGACCATCGTCAACTCTGCACAGTAATAATAAACAAATTGATTATAAAAATGCATGCATGCATCAAAGTCATACAAAAATTCGGCATGACCTTCCCTAAAAATAGGACATATATGGATCTAGAGTTTGCCCGGAATTTGCCGAAACGGAAATACATCGACATTTCGGCAAAACATAGGCAACTCAAAAGCACAATTTGGCGTATACTCATGCCACACACACAATTTCCACAAACATATCACACACACATAAACATATTTCCATTTTGCAAAAGCATGAAATTTTCATCACCTCTATCTTGAGATCGAGCACACGGTGGAGATGATGTTGTAGGGAGATCAAAAGTGCACAAAGCTCTTCTTGACAAAGATAGATCTAGTTAGGGGGAAAATAGGTCACTTAACTAAATCATACATCTACCTAGCTACCTAATTTGGGAGGAGACAACTTCAACTAGTGGAGGGGAAAGGAAAAAGAGAAAGGAGATGCATTAATGGAGGTGGTGTAGTTAGGTAGGAGTAATGAAGAGAGAGAAAGGTCGATAGAAGAGAGAGAGTAATGGGGAGAAGTATTGAGGAAGAAGAAGAGTGAGAGTGGGAGCATGTGGGAGGTAGGGGAAAGGGAAGAGAGGAGGGGGAGGGGGAGGGACGGGTGGGGAAAAGGTGGTGGGTTGGTGCGGATTAGCAGTATCGCGGGAGTTAAAACGCGCTGCTGCTAAAGAATTAGCAGCAGCGCGCTTTGGGCGACGGCGCTACTGCTAACAGGGACAAAAAAGTGCGCCAACTTGAAATTTAGCAGCAGCGATCTCAGAAAAAGCACGCTACTACTACATCCGTAGCAGTAGCGTGGCTCACGCCACCGCGCTACTGCTAAACGGAGTTAGGTGGACACCGCAGGTTGATATTTGTAGCAGCACGGTTTACACCGAGCGCGCTACTGCTAAAAACTTATCAGTAGCGAGTTTCCCGCACACGCGCTACTACTAATTAGTAGCAGCGCTCCTTTTTGAGCCGCGCTGCTGCTAAGATTCTGTGTATAGGCTTTTCCCTAGTAGTGTAGATAGAGAACGTGCATGCGTGCGCACGAGAGGGGGCGTCTACGTAGGCAATGCATGTATCTAGCGAGAGAGGGTTGGAGAGAGAGAGAGAGAGAGAGAGAGAGATCTCGGCATGGAGTGCAATGGCGGGTGTGTCAGGTAGATACATTTGGTAACAGAGTGGAAAAAGGGGGTTGTGTAGTTGAGAGAGTTAGAGGTCAAACATGGAGAGAAAGAATGAACATGTGTCAGAAACTGATAGCTTCCTAAGGTGGTTAGGAGAGGAAGATTGATCGAACAGGAAGTATGTAGCATGTGTGACGATGGGGGGGGGGCTAAAAACAACATTTGAATGTAGATAGTATGAGACTTAATATCAATGTTTCAATTTAGTGTACATTGTAAGATTTGAATTGAGGACCATGCATTTGGCTTCCATAATTATTTCGAATCCATACCATACTAGGTTTGGAAAAGTTGACATTGACTCGATTGTTGTGCTATTTTGTAGGTCATATGTTTGAATCCATCCAAAGTTTTCTCACTACCATGGTGTTCATCATATACATATGAATTTCTATTAAAAAAGTAGCATGGATACCATGAAATGTGAAATCCATGTTAGAATTGGAGATCGCTATGTGGCACACACTCTAATTCAAATAACTCCTCTTTAATTAATTTATAGTATCTCGTTTCGAATGACTAATTATTTGCAAGGAAAACACGGGCATGGTAATACATCCAGATTCGTTTGCGAATGGAAGAAGATTCGTTTGCATTCTCAAATGTAGGCGCACCAAGAAGACCAGGGTCCTATCGTGGTGGTCACGTGTGTCGTACAGACACTACACCCAGCGACCCACCCCCTCCCTCCCTCCCCACTGCCCCCAAACAAAGAATGATGACAAAATAAGTTCGCGCTTCCATGTTTCGGATTGAAATATCTGGCGGCCCCAATTCCAACCCTGCGAACTCTCCCTTCTCCACCGCCCCTTCCGCGCCCGAAGCGCTCAAATCCCTAATTCACCACCAACCCAAGCAAAGTTCGTCTCGTCTCTTTCCCCACCTCTATGCCGGACAAAGACGACGGTCGCGCTTCACCGCACCGGAGCTACCTCATCTACGCCCTCGTCCACTGCACCAGGTGGTCCACCAACAACGCCGGCCGCCGCAACTGACGTGCCTCACAGATAGTGACTTCCACCGGATCAGGTGCGATTCACCGGAGCCGTCTCCCACCTCACCGGGGCTACTTCACTGTCACGCCCAATATGCGACCCTATCGAAAAGGAACTCGAAGGTCCCACCAAGGATAGACCCGCATATTGAAACGCTTTTGCAAGGTGGATATCATTACATCAACATTACATAATAGATGGGGATACATACATAAGGCATACAATGCCACACGAATACAACATCACAATACATAAGAGCATCATCTAACTACGGATGAAACACAAACAGAAACTCGAACGACATCCACCCTGCTAGCCCAGGCTGCCGACCTGGAACCTATCCCCTGATCGAAGAAGAAGTAGAAGAAGAACTCAACACAAGCAAGCATCGCTCTCGCATCATGATCATCGCATAACCTGTACCTGCAACTGATGTTGTAGTAATCTGTGAGCCACGAGGACTCAGCAATCCCATTACCATGGGTATCAAGACTAGCAAAGCTTAAAAGGAAAGGAAGGGGTAAAGTGGTGAGGCTGCAGCAGCGACTAAGCATGATATGGTGGCTAACATACGCAAATAAGAGCGAGAAGAGAGCAAGCGGAATGGTCGTCAACTAGTAATGATCAAGAAGTGATCCTGAACTCCTACTTACGTCAAACATAACCCAGAAACCGTGTTCACTTTCCGGACTCAGCCGAAAAGAGACCATCACGGCTACACACACGGTTGATGCGTTTTAAATTCGGATATGGTGTCAAGTTATCTACAACCGGACATTAACAAATTCCCATCTGCCTATAACCGCAGGCACGGCTTTCGAAAGATTATACCCTGCAGGGGTGTCCCAACTTAGCCCATGACAAGCTCTCGCGGTCAACAAAGGAATATACCTTCTCCCAGGAAGACCCGATCAGACTCGGAATCCCGGTTTACAAGACATTTCGACAATGGTAAAACAAGACCAGCAAAGCCGCCCGATGCGCCGACAAATCCCGATAGGAGCTGCACATATCTCGTTCTCAGGGCAACATCGGATGATACTAGCTACGAGTAAAACCAACCCTCAAGTTGCCCCGAGGTGGCCCCGCAGGCAGCTCAGTTCGGACCAACACTTAGACAAGCACTGGCTCGAGGGGGCTAAAATAAAGACGACCCTTGGGTTGGCCGACCCAATGTAAAGGGGTAGGTGGTGGTGAGGCAAATGGTAAAACCAAGGTTGGGCCTTGCTGGAGGAGTTTTATTCAAAGCGAACTGTCAAGGGGGTCCCATAAATCACCCGACCGCGTAAGGAACGCAAAATCCGGGAACATAACACCGGTATGACGGAAACTAGGGCGGCAAGAGTGGAACAAAACACCAGGCAAAAGGTCGAGTCTTCCACCCTTTACCAAGTATATAGATGCATTAATAATATAAGAGATATTATGATATCCCAACAAAAATCCTGTTCACCATGGAGAAATCTTCAACTTCACCTGCAACTAGCAATGCTATAAGAGGGCTGAGCGAAGCGGTAACATAGCCAAACAACGATTTGCATAGGAAAGGTGTCAAAGGTTAGAGGTTCATGGCAATATGGGATGGCTTGATAAACAGGTGATAGGTAGCGCAGCATAGCGATAGAACGAAACAACTAGCATAGCAATGATAGTAGTGAGATCCAGGGTAGCGGTCATCTTGCCTGAAATCCCGCAAGGAAGAAGAACGAGTCCATGGATAAGACGAATGGATGAAGCCGAACCAAGCGTAGACGAACGAATCCTCACGATCGCAACGAAATAGGAACTAACAAGAAGAAGCACACAACATAGTAAACACACCACACATGAACAAGGCATGATGCACAAACAAGTATGATGCATGACAAAGCTACATGAAGCTACTCATGGCAAGAGATGATGCAAACAAGAGCAACACATCAAAGCAAGTTTAAATGAGGCCGGGAACAACATATAACAATTCCGGTAAGTCCTCATATGCAAATTTCAAAATTGGTCCAGATCTGAATAAACGTTATGTTCAAGTAGTTAAACATCAAGTTAAGATGCACAAATATTATCTACACAAGATTCTAGTCAAGTTACATATAAAGTTCATTTAGTTCGGAGCTACGGCCTAGAAGATATGAGCAAAACAAGTTAAACATGGCATTGATGCAAAATGCACCCAAACATCAAGCAAACACCTCAAAACAAGGATTCAACATGATAATATGAAGCTACATGCAATTCTAAGCAAGTTTCATATAGAGCACACTCAAAACGGAGCAACGGTTCAAACACATACACTCCATACAAGTTTAAAGGACAAGCTGTCCAAAACAGCAACTAGGCATATTGCAAGCATCAAAACAACATGCTAAAGGACCTCAACAAGAAAACAAAAGGCATGGGCATGACGTACAGGTAAAGCATAACAAAACATGAACACTGAGCTATCTCCAGAAATCACTAGAACATGCTCAAACACACATGGTAAGATTGCAAGTTATAACAATTTCAGACTTTGCAGAAAATAACATCACGATGCAATGTTTAGAGCTAACAAACAACATGTTACAGGAACTTATCATGGCAAACAAAGGCATGGCATGAATATACTAATTGCATAGATCAAAATACCCTTACTGACCATAAGCCAAAAGGGATCAGAAAATATGATGGCACCCATGTAAACATGGCAAGTTATAATACAGATTCAAACATGGCAGAAACATAATTATGAAGGCATGTTAATGAGCTTGTGCAACTCACTACAGAGAAATATATAGCATGGCAAGGAAACCAACAGTAAGAAGGCATGTTTGTGAAGCTAAGCATGGCAATAGCAAGGTCATAGGGTACATGGATCACTAGGAAAAGACATGGCAACAACTGAACTTAATGTTAACAGGCTGACAGCAACATTATGAAGCAACTTTGGAGCAAGATATGAACAAGCTACAGCAATCTATAAATGCAACCAGGGACATGGATGGATAGAGGATGACATGCAGATCAAAACATGTTTATAGAACATCTCCAGATTATGCATAGAATGATTAGTAGCAACATGTTTATATAGCAACGCGAAATAACAGATTCAGCCTAGCAAAACAGCAACATCATGAACCCTACTTAACAAGCTCGATACACTCACCACAAGTCATTGCATGACAAGATAAGCATAGCATCATCAAGAAGACATGTTTGTGAAACAAACCAAGTCAAGAATAAGTCCATAGCATGCAAGGATCAACTATAGCAACCTTGGCCAAATTGAATAACATGTAAACAATCTGCCAGGAAACATTTTGAAGCAAAAGTAGAGCACGAAAATGACATGCTAGACTACTCCATAATTGCAACAAAGGGCATGAATGGATAGAAAATAACCTATTGTTCAAAACACCCTTACTGAATTATCTCAAAATATGCACGAATCTCTCTGTAGCATCAAGTTTACATGGCATCAAAATAACAGCAGAACAGGGACTAAAATCAGCAATATCACGATGCCTAGTTTGCATGCTTGTGCTAGTCACCACATTGATCACAAAAATACATGGTAAGCACCTTTGTAAAGAAGACATATCATAGATCAAAACACATGAAGACATCAACCTCATAGGATGCACACATCGATCATGGCAAAAATGACAAATGAGCTCGTTCTGATAACAGACAGCAGAAAACATCATGAAGCACTCTTACAATGATGATTCAGGCATCAAGATGACCTTAAATGAAAATGATGCAATGGAATTAAATGATGTACTCGTCGAGGCGAACAATTTGACATATTACACACACAAAACGGAGCTACAGATGCAGAGATACAGCAGGTCGAACATGCACACATATTATGAATTTTTGAGGACTTATCAGATTTTTTTTAAAACATGACATGCGTAAAATACTAAAACGTGCACGGGGCGAGGGTTAGACGGGCTCACCCCGCGGGCTTGGCCCAGGTCGGCTGGAGCTGGGCTGGCTGGGGTAGAGGGAGCTGGGCTGGGCCGCGGCCCACATGGTGGATGCGGGCCACGGGGCCCACGCACGGGCTCGACGCTGGAGGTACCGGGACGAGGCCATCCCGGCGGCGAAGCCGACCCGACGGTGGCGAAGGAAGGCTGCAGGGAGGCTCTCCGGCGAAGCCGGGGTCGGCGGGAGGTTGGGGACGCCTGCATCCGGCCGCGGCGGCCCTATTTCGGCCGGATCCGGCGGAAGCGCGGTGTGGGGTCACAGGAGGCGGCGGGTCCGGGGCTCCGAGCGCCGGATCTGGGCGTTGTCGGCGGGAGCACGGTGAGTTTCGCTCGGACGATGCTGGAGCTGGGTTGCGCGGGGCAAGGACAAGCAGGCGGGGCGAGGTTGACCGTCGGCGAGGCGGGGCCTCGAGCTCCGGTGACGAGGACGAGCGCAGGACGGCGGGGGCGCTCGGGCGGTGGCTCGGCAGCGGGCGGAGGAGGCGAGCGCTGCGGGGCGGCAGCGTGGAGCGGGCCTCGGCCCAGATCGGGGCCCGGACGGGCCGTGGATGGGCTCCGGCGGGCCCGTGCGGCTGGAGGCGTGGGGGAGTGCGCAAGGAGGCGACGTGGCCGCGACTGAGTGGCCACGGGCGGCGGCGGGAGGCGGCGCAGCCAATGGCTACGCGCCAAGTGGCGGAGGCGAGGTGGCCGGCATGGATTTGGAGGTGGGAGGCTCTGATTCCAAGGAGGAAGGGGGGGGGGGGTGACTGCGGCTGGGAGGTAGGGGAAGGGTTAGGCTGCCAAAATTTGGAAGGGGTGTCCATATATAGGCAGGGATGGCTAGGGTTTGGTTTTAGGGGGGTTTCAGAGCCCTCCGATCTTGATCGGGCGGTTTCGGATGCGAGGGGGGGGGGTTAGACGGGCTGTGATGAGAGGCCTCAGGCTGAGAGGAGAGAAGAGAAGTGAGGCCCGACGACTGTTTCCGGATACCGAAAACGTCCGACGAAGGTACCGACAATGGTACCGCCATGTTTAACGGTTGGACTATCAAACGAGCTCCGAATGCGATGAAACTTGGCAGGCGGCCTGTCTACACTATAATAAGACCGCACGACAAGTTGCCACCCATTCCGAGAACATTTTTATGCCACTTATAAAATAATATTTCGGAGGTGCCGCAGGCGCGTGCGAGTGTGGTCTGGACTCCGAACGGGCAACGGAGAGAACCGGCGGAACCCGAACGGATGCAAGTTTTGAAAAACATGCAGATGAAATGCAGATGATGACATGGCAAAATGCAACACACAAGAAAATGACATGGCAACGACGGCGAATAACTGGCAGACACCTGGCGCATCGAATCCGGGGTGTTACAACACTCCTCCAATAACAAGAGATCTCGTCCCGAGATCTTAGGACCGAGACGGGAGAGAAAAGGATGAGGTGAAGCAAGAACTCAAGAGAAGAATCAAAGAATCAAGAGCATTCGAGAAGAAGAGAGGAACGACGAGAATGAAGAGAATCGAAAGCTCACGGAATCAGATAGACTATGAAACAACTCCGGTTAGAACGAGATAAGAAACGAATAAGACTGAAAGGATTTAAGCAGCACTCCGGTTGAACCATGAAAGAATAGAACACGAGCTTTACAAGATGGAATGACACTTGACGACATAAGCAACGCAAAGCCTCCGGAAGAATTGAAGAATGGAATCAAAAGAATTTAGAAGGAAGGGTTGAACAGAGTTGTTGAGAAAATCAACAACGAAAAGAATAAGCTTTATGTGGACTTATCAAAAACATCTCAAAACTTGAGGTGAAATTATGCCACAACCAAATGCTTGAATAACTGAGAAGAACGAAGAAATGCAACACTCCACTTGAAAAGAAAACGGAGAATTAATTGCACTTAGAGATGCAAGAAGGAAGATACTAGAACTCCACCGACAAGAATCTTGATGAACACTTGAAGAGAGAATTAAATCATGACGAACCACCATGAAGAACTCCGTTAACAAAAGGATGATGAGGTAGAACAAAGGATGAAAGAATAAGATGAGCCTTGCGATGATTTAGATGGAGGTTCCGACGAAATGGCTGAGGAAATTTGAACTTCGGAAAAGAAAAGATGAAAACTCTTGGAACTAGAATTTATTCCTCACGAACAAACTCCGAAGGAAAGGGTTTACTCGCTTTAAGGAAATAAGAATAAGATTTATTGTATGCTTATCCTTCATCAAATTAAATTGATGACCAACAATGGATTTATCATACTACTTATTCTTCTTGAAAAGGATTGAGAAATGACATATCGCAAACTTGAGAAGGTCTTCATGAACCACCGGTAGGATTGAAAAGAACGAATGAATTAAAATGAAAATCAAAGAAAAGAATCTTGAACGAACCACCGTAAGAATTCGAAAATGACTGATGAAAGGGAATGAATCACCGGGAAGACTTAGAAGAACCAATAAGCTCGAGGGGATTTAGATGCACAAGAACAAAGAGATGACGAGCTGATTAAAGAACACTTGAACGAAGCACCGGGATAATTAGAGGACGATAGCTGGAATGATGGCCTCTGGTGAAAAGAAATGGAAAAACAACTCCTGACATACTCCGGATGGGTAAGAAAAGAATATCTGACAAATGGAATAATTCGAGACTGATAACATGAAGCTAGAACCCTGAAACTTCGAGAGAATGGGCAAGATTTAGAGGAAAAACTCTTCTTCAATCTTCAACTGACGACGAGAAACACCACCAAAATTACTGAGATACTCCGGGAGAATGAAAGCAGAGAGGTTGAGCCAACAATGAAATGCTTTGAAATCGATCTTGACAAGGCATGTGCTTGATGGAATCCATTCTTACGTCACACTTGAAAAGAATTGAGAATAACTCCGGCGAAATAGAAGAGTCAGGTAAGATCCTGGGAAAAGACCTGTGGGTTAGGGCCCACTGAAAAGAAAACACCGTTGGAAAGGATTGTTGAAGAGATAGATGATGCACCGGGACAATTGAAATATTTGAATGAGGTGACAACCTCGAATTAATTGGAACACAGATGAATCTCCTGAGATGTCTTGAACACTCCGGAAGGATAAACTGGCGAAAGACGAACGAGTAGGGAAAACACTTGATCCAAGGAAAAGAATGAAATCATTACCAAAATTAGAATTGAATCCACCGGAGAAGATAAAGAGATGAAGAATGACGAACAAGACGAGAATTCACCGGTTGAGATAATTGAGGGAACACTTAAGAGGCTACGCACGAGTGAAATAGATGGTCGAGAGAGATTCAGACTCCGGGAAGAAAAGGGTGGGAGGGCGGGAAAACAAAAGCAACTTGGAAGGGGAAATCGATGAATAACTTGAAGAGAAAACACCGGTTGAAATCATTGAGGAAAGAAAGCAAAGATTTCGCACGAGCAGGATGGATACTCGATTACGGACTCTGGTTCCGAGAAGAAGAACAGGGTGGGCGGGTGGGAAAGAAAACAACTGAGGATTGAACTCAAAGATGCAGAGGCTCGAGTCAACTTGACGAGAAATGCACCGGATAAAAAGAGCTGAGGAACAACTACTGGAAAACCAACTGCGTGAACCTAAAGAAAGTTTGAAAGGGAAGAGGAGTAATTCAAAACACCTACGTCAAGATTCCTTACCAGAGGGACGAAGGGGATGAGGAGTAAAAAGAATTCCTACTCTCCGATATAAATAGACTCCGAAAATAGTTTTATTCTAGACTCAACAAAGGCCAAACTACACGATCAATCAAGGGGGCTCCTAAGGTCGGTCGAGGCTCTGATACCAACTTGTCACGCCCAATATGCGACCCTATCCAAAAGGAACTCGAAGGTCCCACCAAGGATAGACCCGCATATTGAAACGCTTTTGCAAGGTGGATATCATTACATCAACATTACATAATAGATGTGGATACATACATAAGGCATACAATGCCACACGAATACAACATCACAATACATAAGAGCATCATCCAACTACGTATGAAACACAAACAGAAACTCGAATGACATCCACCCTGCTAGCCCAGGCTGCCGACCTGGAACCTATCCCCTGATCGAAGAAGAAGCAGAAGAAGAACTCAACGCAAGAAAGCATCGCTCTCGCGTCATGATCATCGCATAACCTGTACCTGCAACTGTTGTTGTAGTAATCTATGAGACACGGGGACTCAGCAATCCCATTACCATGGGTATCAAGACTAGCAAAGCTTAAAAGGAAAGGAAGGGGTAAAGTGGTGAGGCTGCAGCAGCGACTAAGCATGATATGGTGGCTAACATACGCAAATAAGAGCGAGAAGAGAGCAAGCGGAACGGTCGTCAACTAGTAATGATCAAGAAGTGATCCTGAACTCCTACTTACGTCAAACATAACCCAGAAACCGTGTTCACTTTCCGGACTCAGCCGAAAAGAGACCATCATGGCTACACACACGGTTGATGCGTTTTAAATTCGGATCTGGTGTCAAGTTATCTACGACCGGACATTAACAAATTCCCATATGCCTATAACAGCAGGCACGGCTTTCGAAAGATTATACCCTGCTGGGGTGTCCCAACTTAGCCCATGACAAGCTCTCGCGATCAACGAAGGAATAGACCTTCTCCCAGGAAGACCCGATCAGACTCGGAATCCCGGTTTACAAGACATTTCGACAATGGTAAAACAAGACCAGCAAAGCCGCTCGATGCGCCGACAAATCCCGATAGGAGCTGCACATATCTCGTTCTCAGGGCAACACCGGATGAGACTAGCTACGAGTAAAACCAACCCTCAAGTTGCCCCGAGGTGGCCCCGCAGGCAGCTCAGTTCGGACCAACACTTAGACAAGCACTGGCCCGGAGGGGGGGGGGGCTAAAATAAAGATGACCCTTGGGTTGGCCGACCCAAGGGAAAGGGGTAGGTGGTGGTGAGGCAAATGGTAAAACCAAGGTTGGGCCTTGCAGGAGGAGTTTTATTCAAAGCGAGCTGTCAAGGGGGTCCCATAAATCACCCGACCGCGTAAGGAACACAAAATCCGGGAACATAACACCGGTATGACGAAAACTAGGGCGGCAAGAGTGGAACAAAACACTAGGCAAAAGGCCGAGTCTTCCACCCTTTACCAAGTATATAGATGCATTAATAATATAAGAGATATTGTGATATCCCAACAAAAATCCTGTTCACCATGGAGAAATCTTCAACTTCACCTGCAACTAGCAACGCTATAAGAGGGCTGAGCGAAGCGGTAACATAGCCAAACAACGGTTTGCATAGGAAAGGTGTCAAAGGTTAGAGGTTCATGGCAATATGGGATGGCTTGATAAACAGGTGATAGGTAGCGCAGCATAGCGATAGAACGAAACAACTAGCATAGCAATGATAGTAGTGAGATCCAGGGTAGCGGTCATCTTGCCTGAAATCCCGCAAGGAAGAAGAACGAGTCCATGAAGAAGACGAACGAATGAAGCCGAACCAAGCGTAGATGAACGAATCCTCATGATCGCAACAAAACAGGAACTAACAAGAAGAAGCACACAATATAGTAAACACACCACACATGAACAAGGCATGATGCACAAACAAGTATGATGCATGACAAAGCTACATGAAGCTACTCATGGCAAGAGATGATGCAAATAAGAGCAACACATCAAAGCAAGTTTAAATGAGGCCGGGAACAACATATAACAATTCCGGTAAGTCCTCATATGCAAATTTCGAAATTGGTCCAGATCTGAATAAATGTTATGTTCAAGTAGTTAAACATCAATTTAAGATGCATAAAGATGATCTACACGAGATTCTAGTCAAGTTACATATAAAGTTCATTTAGTTCGGAGCTACGGCCTAGAAGATATGAGGAAAACAAGTTAAACATGGCATTGATGCAAAATGCACCCAAACATCAAGCAAACACCTCAAAACAAGGATGCAACATGATAATATGAAGCTACATGCAATTCTAAGCAAGTTTCATATAGACCACACTAAAAACGGAGCAACGGTTCAAACACACACACTCCATACAAGTTTAAAGGACAAGCTGTCCAAAACAGCAACTAGGCATATTGCAAGCATTAAAACAACATGCTACAGGACCTCAACAAGAAAACAAAAGGCATGGGCATGACGTACAGGTAAAGCATAACAAAACATGAACACTGAGCTATCTCCAGAAATCACTAGAACATGCTCAAACACACATGGTAAGATTGCAAGTTATAACAATTTCAGACTTTGCAGAAAATAACATCACGATGCAATGTTTAGAGCTAACAAACAACATGTTACAAGAACTTATCATGGCAAACAAAGGCATGGCATGAATATACTAATTGCATAGATCAAAATACCCTTACTGACCATAAGCCAAAAGGGATCAGAAAATATGATGGCACCCATGTAAACATGGCAAGTTATAATACAGATTCAAACATGGCAGAAACATAATTATGAAGGCATGTTAATGAGCTTGTGCAACTCACTACAGAGAAATATATAGCATGGCAAGGAAACCAACAGTAAGAAGGCATGTTTGTGAAGCTAAGCATGTCAATAGCAAGGTCATAGGGTACATGGATCACTAGGAAAAGACATGGCAACAACTGAACTTAATGTTAACAGGCTGACAGCAACATTATGAAGCAACTTTGGAGCAAGATATGAACAAGCTACAGCAATCTATAAATGCAACCAGGGACATGGATGGATAGAGGATGACATGCAGATCAAAACATGTTTATAGAACATCTCCAGATTATGCATAGAATGATTAGTAGCAACATGTTTATATAGCAACGCGAAATAACAGATTCAGCCTAGCAAAACAACAACATCATGAACCCTACTTAACAAGCTCGATACACTCACCACAAGTCATTGCATGACAAGATAAGCATAGCATCATCAATAAGACATGTTTGTGAAACAAACCAAGTCAAGAATAAGTCCATAGCATGCAAGGATCAACTATAGCAACCTTGGCCAAATTGAATAACATGTAAACAATCTGCCAGGAAACATTTTGAAGCAAAAGTAGAGCACGAAAATGACATGCTAGACTACTCCATAATTGCAACAAAGGGCATGAATGGATATAAAATAACCTATTGTTCAAAACACCCTTACTGAATTATCTCAAAATATGCACGAATCTCTCTGTAGCATCAAGTTTACATGGCATCAAAATAACAGCAGAACAGGGACTAAAATCAGCAATATCACGATGCCTAGTTTGCATGCTTGTGCTAGTCACCACATTGATCACAAAAATACATGGTAAGCACCTCTATAAAGAAGACATAGCATAGATCAAAACACATGCAGACATCAACCTCATAGGATGCACACATCGATCATGGTAAAAATGACAAATGAGCTCGTTCTGATAACAGACAGCAGAAAATATCATGAAGCACTCTTACAACGATGATTCAGGCATCAAGATGACCTCAAATGAAAATGATGCAATGGAATGAAATGATGTACTCGTCGAGGCGAACAATTTGACATATTACACGCACAAAACGGAGCTACGGATGTAGAGATACAGCAGGTCGAACATGCACACATATTATGAATTTTTGAGGACTTGGCAGATTTAAAAAAAACATGACATGCGTAAAATACTAAAACGTGCACGGGGCGAGGGTTAGACGGGCTCACCCCGCGGGCTTGGCCCAGGTCGGCTGGAGCTGGGCTGGCTGGGGCAGAGGGAGCTGTGTTGGGCCGCGGCCCACGTGGTGGATGCGGGCCATGGGGCCCACGCACGGGCGCGGCGCTGGAGGTACCGGGACGAGGCCATCCCGGCAGCGAAGCCGACCCGACGGTGGCGAAGGAAGGCTAGAGGGAGGCTCTCCGGCGAAGCCGGGGTCGGCGGGAGGTTGGGGACGCCTGCATCCGGCCGCGGCGGCCCCATTTCGGCCGGATCCGGCGGAAGCACGGCATGGGGTCACGGGAGGCGGCGGGTCCGGGGCTCCGAGCGCCGGATCTGGGCGCTGCCGGCGGGATCACGGTGAGTTTTGCTTAGACAGGGCTGGAGCGGGGTTGCGCGGGGCAGGGACGAGCAGGCGGGGCGAGGTTGACCGTCGGCGAGGCGGGGCCTCGAGCTCCGGTGACGAGGACGAGCGCAGGACGGCGGGGGCGCTCGGGCGGTGGCTCGGCAGCGGGCGCAGGAGGCGAGCGCTGTGGGGCGGCAGTGCGGAGCTGGCCTCGGCCCAGATCGGAGCCCGTACAGGCCGCAGATGGGCTCCGGCGGGCCCGTGCGGCTGGAGGCGTGGGGGAGTGCGCGAGGAGGCGACATGGCCGCGCCTGAGTGGCCACGGGCGGCGGCGGGAGGCGGCGCAGCCAATGGCTACACGCCAAGTGGCGGAGGCAAGGTGGCCGACGCGGATTTGGAGGTGGGAGGCTCTGATTCTGAGGAGGAAGGGGGGGTGACTGCGGCTGGGAGGTAGGGGAAGGGTTAGGCTGCCAAAATTTGGAAGGGGTGTCCATATATAGGCAGGGATGGCTAGGGTTTGGTTTTACGGGGGTTTCGGAGCCCTCCGATCTTGATCGGGCGGTTTCAGATGCGAGGGGGGGTTAGACGGGCTGTGATGAGAGGCCTCGGGCTGAGAGGAGAGAAGAGAAGTGAGGCCCGGCGACTGTTTCTGGATACCGAAAACGTCCGACGAAGGTACCGACAGCGGTACCGCTATGTTTAACGGTTGGACTATCAAACAAGCTCCGAATGCGATGAAACTTGGCAGGTGGCCTGTCTACACTATAATAAGACCGCACGACAAGTTGCAACCCATTCCGAGAACATTTTTATGCCACTTATAAAATAATATTTCGGAGGTGCCGCGGGCGCGTGCGAGTGTGGTCTGGACTCCGAACGGACAATGGAGAGAACCGGCAGAACCCGAACGGATGCAAGTTTTGAAAAACATGCAGATGAAATGCAGATGATGACATGGCAAAATGCAACACGCAAGCAAATGACATGGCAACGACGGCGAATAACTGGCAGACACCTGGCGCATCGAATCCGGGGCGTTACATTCACCGAGCACACCATCGCGCCTCCGCCCCCCGAGGCCGCTGGGGATTCACCAACGGTGTCGTCGACCACATCGTAGCGCTCCACTGCCACTCAAGATCTGCATCCATGCGCGGCCAGACAACGCTAGCGCATCACCCTCAATGGCTCTGAAGTGATCCACACTCTAGCTATGCGAGCATGCCCAAACACCGGCCCGAACTAGGTATCCACATATCACTCCCTTGTGCACTGTTGCGGCGATGTTTGGACATCCTTTCACTGCTCTATTAGCTTACACGCCTATGCAACTCTGACTTTAACTCTTATTTCTTCTGGAGATATCATCTGAAACAAGCAAAACCATTTTTTAGGGAAGCATGACGGCGCTACGGGATCTGGTACACATCCTGCACACCGCTATAACCTTGGAAGTACATGTCCTCCGGTACAACAGCAAGATCAATTCCACTTATTTGATCAACCATTCGCCATGTCGAAAATGCAGAGGGGGATGCAAGGAGCACAAGCCCTGCACATCCAAGCAAGTGCTAACATGGACTTCTACATGGAACATCCCAAGTGCAAACAGAGCTGCAGTGTGCCTGTACAACGAGCTAGCATAAGTCCCTGCATTTCATTTAATTCGTAATGGCCTGCGTGCATGATTTCTGTGAAGTGGTGGATCCACGAATTCAAGTTACGAGCGGCGAAAATTTAACTTCAAAAATACGAAGACACTTGCACTCCGGAAATCAACATAACTTGAGAAATGTGAAGCCACATGCACTTCCAAAAGCAGCTTATGATCCAAAGTAGTTCATGATTATAAAATACTAAATGATGTAAGCACCAGAAAACACAAAATGCAACATGGTGTACAAGGACTACTAACATGGTCTATACCTGGTTGAATTATTTGTTCTTTGGCTAAAAATATTGAAGTGTAATTGCACCTATAACCAGTGCGCAAACTGTATATCAATATATCTATCCTGGACAAGTATGCCAATAGTTTCAAACAACAGATTAGAAAAGTATTTATGCTACCTTGTCATGATACGGGGACTTTCTAGTAGATGGCCTCGACGTTTCCTCAAGCCATGAAAATTTACTATAATTTGCTTGTCATCAATGCGTGCAAATCTCTATGTCTCTGTTAACATAGCAGATCGTCATTAGACACTAAATCCTTTAATGGGAGCTTGCAAAATGCTTGCATTAGATCCCTCATTAGACACTATATGTTCATCACTAGGAGCATGTAAAATGTTTGCATCAAATCCTTCATTAGCAGTCTGTTCATTAGACACTTCAGGCTCAAGAACAACATGAACTTGTATGATTGCACCAGAAACTTGATTAGATACATCAGGTTCAGTCTGTTCAGTATTGATTGGGGGAGTTATAAAATAAGCAAAAATTGGTTTTATTTTCTCATAGATTCCCTACATACAAGCAGTTTTACAACACCGTCAGGTTTAACTATTGGCCAGAAATTGAGTAGTTGAATTAGATATAATCAGGGATGTGATGTACCTGCTCGTTGGGGATGCTTCCCTTGCAAGTTGCGACTGTCCGTTTGCGCAAGCATGATGCCATGTCGTGCTGTCGCCGCTGCCTCTCATGTAGGCTATACCCAGGGTTGAATCTTCATCTTCTTGTCCTTCCATTCGCTTGAAGCCCGATGACCGGCGTCCAATGAGGCCGCAAGGAAGTGATGTGTCGGTCTGTCCAGCGGTGGCTAGGTTAGGAGCAAACCAGACTGGAGGCTGGAGCGAGCGAATTGAGATTTTTCCTACTGTCGATCGATATGGGAGGCGCTCGTTTGGGCCGCTAGCCTGCTATCGGGCCTGCCTTGCACTTACGTTATTGGCCATCCAAATTGAAACATTTTTCTTCATTTTTTACATTTCCTGCTCGTGCATTGGGACGAACAAAACTAGCCTGGGCCAACCTGGATGACTCAAACTAGGTGCACACTTTCCAGCCACCTGAGATGGTCACTACCAACCCCTACAATGGCGTCACCCCTTTTTGCATGTATGATTGGGGTAGTGAAAAATATTCCAGTGGCGCTTTTGATTCACCCATAGAATGGTTGAATTGCTTGTTTCTATGAACTGAGTTTGCCAATAATGTGAAGGATGCTAGTCTTTTCATCCTATTGTAAATTGCTTAGATCTTGATATGCCAAATGTAATCGCATGAAATATACAGTAAAAGCCAGTGTGATGTGTGTGGCTACAACTAGTCTGACAACCCGTCCTAATATAACATATCAAGGACGCACCATCTTATCAGATTAACCATTTGACTTACCAATGCAGTGTGGGAAGAAAGAAGTATTGGGACTGCGTATCCAAGTAATTTATGACATGGACTCCTTCATAGAACCTTGTAAGCAAAAAAGATGTTGAAGTGTGCCTGTACAAAGAGCTAGCATAAGTTCACTTACCTGCTTCTCGGAATTATAGTTAGCCACTTATTGCAAAATTGTTCAATTATGTTGCTTGGCTTAATTTAGTTTGCTACTGATACATAATGTCATAGCCTGTTAATCCAATTATAGAGTGCGTCTATCTATGTGTTTGATACTTACTGTTAAGAATTACCTGTTTGCCTGAACTTAAATAGCTACTTAAGCACATAGATAGTTGTTCATATGTAATTCTAGGGTGCCGCAGAATTCACGTGTAATTTACGTTCTGATACCCTGTTTGTTTAAATGGTTTGTTGATATCACTTGTAGCACTAGTAATGTTTGCATGTTCATAGATAGAAAACTGTCAGGTTTATATGAGGGACACCGTCTTTTTAACTTTTATATATATATATATATATATATATATATATATATATATATATATATATGTTGGAATCATTTTGCTTACATTGAAGAAATTTATAGATGTCTGTGTTGCTGGTAAATGGTACCGACTTGTTACTTTAATACGTTGCCAAGAACTTGTTAGTTTTACTAGTTCATGTGTAATGAAATACATTGCCAAAACTGGTTAGTTTTACTAGTTTGATGTTAGTTTCTTATGGCTCTTGCAACACTGTATTTATGATTACTAACACTCAAGTTTGCAGGATACAACTGGAACTCTGTTGGAACAACAAGTATGTTCTCGGAAACTTCCTTGTTTACCTGGTTTGCTGCTGTAACTTGTTGATGTAATCATCTTACCAACTTCAAGTTTTCAGGATCCAATTGGAAGTCCAATTGCATAGCAGGTATATTTTCAAAAATATATTTGTGTAACAGGTTTGCTACTGTAACTTGTTGCTCTAATCAAGTTAGTGACTATTCAACTTTTTAGGATCCAAGAAAAACTCCAATGCCACAACAGGTTCCTTTTACAAAACTTGTTAGTTTAACTGCTTTGCTGCTGCAACCAGATGCTCTAATAATGCTACTGGCTACTCAACTTTTCAAGATCCAAGAGAAACTCCAATGCCACAGTAGGTACCTTTTGGAAATCTTGTTTGTTTAACTGCTTTGGTGCTGCAACCGGTTACAATGATGTTAATAACTACTTTTCAGCATCTAGTTAAAACACTTTAATCCTTTTTTGTTTAACTGGTTTGCAGCTATAACTCCTAGTTGAGATGTTTTGCTAACTTCAGCTTTTTGGAATCCAATCGGAACTTTAATGGCAAAACAGGTTAGGCCAAGATCAAAGAGCGAGGTCCCCATGGACATTGTGTCATCCCACAACAATGGCACCGGCCTAATTGTGCATCATGAATTGCCAACTATTGATGCTCTAGAGGCTAAACTGTTGGTAGAAAGAGATTCTGCTTCTGCACTTAGAGGTGAAGTTGACATATTGAGGAAGCAAACAACACAATCACAAGCAGTACTCATGACAACCATTAAATATTTGGTGGATTTCAAAACGAAGCAAGCTGAGACTGACCGCATTGTTAAGGTCCTGAAGGAAAAAGGAAATTAAATTCCCACTTGGTAAATCATAGGTGAAATGTTCTTTCCATCGTTGAATAACCTTTGTGTTGTTTGTTCATGTAATTGATCAAACCATTTGTTTTAGAGATCATGTAATAATTGTTTTTTTGTTTTTTTGGGTTGTAATTTTTTTAGCACAACTCTGTATTAATTGATAAGACTCTAAGAAATTTCATTTTGATTACTGTGCCAGACCTACAAATATGCCAATTGGGCTGAATGTGCATTTAACAGTAATGGTACTATAAATGGTCCTTAAGTGGCACGCATCTGAAAGGGCCAAGATGATATAGTAGCTTCGCTAAAAAAGGATGCTCTTCTAGCAAAAAAGTACATCGGTCTGGCTTATGTATGTTAGTTGATATTATTGATCCATATACTCTATAAGTGTTTATATGTGTGTTAGTTTTGTACATTATTGGTTGATTGACTCAGTATTTTGAATCATGAGACATTTCTTGCGTGCATATCTTAATGGGAGTACACACTGTGTTGCGTGTGACACTTGAGTTGGACATAAAGTGGTTTCAAATATTCGAATTCACCTTAAACTGGATTCTAGATTCTGAATTCAGGTATCGGCATTTGTAAATCATATTCATATATGACAGTGGAATACATCCTTGTCATGCTTTTGAAGATATGTAAAAATGCATAGAATGATTTATAAAGACTCGTATAGGAATACAAAATAGATTCGAATTTAGTTGCCAGGGTAAACGTGGATGCTTATTGTCCCAAAATTTGAAAGAAGCGGCAAAATGTCCACTCCCATGCCGGCTGCCCGAAGCCAGTGTTTGGGAGATGCAAATTACTGTCTACCCTTACACAAACAATCCGTCGTCCCGATTTCCATTGCTCTCAATAGGGGTAGGTCAGTAGCTTCAACTAGAAGTGACACGACCGCCTCTGAGCCCATTCCGACACGGTGAGTGCCAAACATGGGCGGCAAAACACATTTGATTCAAGCTCGTACGAAAGACGTCTGTCTCTCCCTCCATTTCCCCATTCATACACGGTGGGTGGCGAAACAAACTTGACTCAGCCAAAATTGATGTAGGCAAATATTTTAAATAGGGGCAGGTTCATAACTTCACTCAGACGTGACACAACGGCCCTACCTGTCAGCCTCGTTCATACACCGTGGGCGCTAAAACACCCTCTCCTCGGCCGAAATTGCTCTGGGCAAATATTGGGGAGATGCGAGATTACCGTCCTATCCCCAACCGACACATGTCCAAATTTTAAACGGGAGCTAAGTTCGTAACTTTCCCACATTTTAGACAGGCGCATCCCAAAAACATGGTTCCCGGTACCTCTCCCTCCATCTTCCCATTCATACACCGTCCATGCTAGAACACCATCCCCACACCAGCCTCCTCCATCCGTCACCCCATCCATCGCCGCCGTCCTCCACCCCATCCATCGTCACCGTCCTCCACCATGCCGGAGCGCCTACCAAGACCGTGTCGTCCACTGCTAGAGATGGACGTTTCTCATCCATAGCGATGGACCAGGAGCCTTGCATCGTGCCCTCTCGCTTCATCGGCGCCGTCGTCCTCTTTGTCGGGGCCACTCACACAACCTTCTCGTCCACCGCAACGGAACTTATCCCCCAATGCACCCGTCTACCATCACAGATCTGCTTCAACGCCACCGACAATCGTTGCACCCCCATGCCTACATGGTGCCGCAAGAGAGGTAGTACTTCATATCTACTCAACTTTTTGATCTCTATCAGAAAATAGATCGTAACTTGGTTACTGCACTTTCTTTTCAGCTCTTAGAATTTAGTTCTTAGTTCGAAGCAAACAATGGATGGTAAATAGCATTTCTGCGGTTTGCAACTTTAAATCTGCCATGGACACAGTCATAATAGGGTTTAATTGATCATGCTTAGGGTTTAATTGATCATGTTGGTTCCGTGGTGGTTTCTTTAATAGAAATTGGAGGGGAAACCCTCTTTTTCTTAAAAAAATGCTTAGGGTTTGCCCCTTTTATGATCACTATACGATCATCATACGTGCTTCCTGTCATAATAACACTGCTCCACCCATGAAGCTAAACAAGCTTAGTTCTTCAAATATGAATCTGATATTATTAAAACAGAGTCGTTTAATTGGTCAGCTAAATGTTCCTAATTTAGTTTCGAAAATGCATGTACGCCGCTCGGGTGTGTATCTACAGGGTGCCCACGATGGATCGCGGCCCACCCTGGGATTTTGGGCCGGCCCAGGCCCCGATTCCCCTCTATTCTGTTGCGCTTCCGATCTCTACTCGCCCCCAGCCGTCTGCCTCACCGGCGACTTGCCGTCCCTGGACGATATGACTAGGAGTAGACGCCGGACTAACAGGAGGTTAGGAGTCGCTCGCCCAACAGCGCCATCACTGCCCGGGCGCGCCGCCGTGCCTACCTTCCCAGTCCGTTCAGGGCTCAGGCGTGCAACAACCACTAAGCCAACCCGATTTATCTTGAGATACCTCCTCAACACTCAGCAGCCACTCCTCATCACCCATTTTCTAATTGATTCATTATTCATTAGGCAGGGCTGTCATTAGGGTTTGTTGTGTACTGGGTTCTACCTACACTTAATGGTTCAGATGTATTTCAGTAATCTTTAGTACCTGTAAAGTTCATAGGGTTTCAAAATTCTGGCCCTAGGAACAGACACTAGTCATTTTGGATTGTTGGTCATAGTGACATTGACCCAGATTACTACCGCATGCCAGGTTTATTGACAATTTTACTTGTCTTTTTTACTCATTCGATATGATATCCAATTATTCACATCGATTAGTTGCAAACAATAAGTGCTAGACCAACTTCTTGATCCAGATTTTGGACGGTCTCTTACTGCCGTGAGTGGATCACCCTGTTTCAAAATACTAGAACCGTAGACATGAGTGAATAGTATTTCTCTGTGTGATCTCTTCCATCATGTGTGGATAACGAACACTATATTGTATAGAATGAAAGTGTCATTTCCACCTTTTACATATACTATGATCTTTTACATGGAATACAATCTGCCTACTTGCTTTGTGTCGCACTACCAGCACTCCACCCTTGAAGCTAAACATTATGCCACTCATAATTCCTTAGTTTATTTGTTAAAATACGAATTTGATATGATTCTAATGTTCCTACTTTAGTTTTGAAATGTGCGTGTGCCTGTTATAGAGACATAAGAGGTTTGTATTTCTATGTGTGGTCTGGTCAGCATGGTTGGGGGGTGAACTTTGCATATGCAGGGGTTTCTAGGGAGACACTCTTCGAGTTGAATCTGCAATGCATTCCATAGATAATCTGACTACTTTTTATGTTTTCATGAATCTCAGATACTGGACAACATCATAATGATTATGAGCTTATGCGCATGAAAAGAATAAAGTAGAACAATGCCATGGCTGTCAAACTTGGCATTAAGGGACTAAAATCAAGTCTAGATGCAATGCAATGCAAATGCTCTCCACCTACAGATTCATGCTCAGAATATGATCCTATCAGTGATTCTGAGCTAGAGGGAGACCTAAGTCAATGTAGCTCCCTAGTGGAGGAGTTAGAGGCAGATGCCCTATCTTATTCACCCATCAAGGTGCTTGCTCTAACTTTCCAAGGTTATATTCGTCGCACATATCTTGCAAATAATGCTTTGCATTGCTTCTACTTTGTTGCACTGCCATTAGCTTAGTTTACACATTGTGTATGTGAATACGCCCTGCCTATCCATTTTCAATACATATTCCATCTGTCACATACCATATTTATCCATTCAAATGTTGTTCTTGTGTACCAGACGTTGAAAAGGAAGAGGGCGATTGTTGATCGCGGAGGAGCATGAACAAAGTATTTGGAAAAGGTAGTTACACCTGATAAATCAAATAGCCCATTAGGTGTAGTTGCAATATCACCAGACCCAGGAAACACGGCCACAACTCTAGCAGACTCTAGCCCTACTACATTGGCCATCTCTGATGCCCCAACTCAGCAGACCCCAACTGCCGCAAACAATATGATGATGCCCGTTGACATAGCACCACCTCTACGATGCAAAACCCCCATTCCAGCAAAGAGTACACCAAATCCAGTTGCCAGATCCCTTTTCGAATGAGAGAGAGCCCCAATTGCAGCAAATATGACTCCAGTTCCACTTCGTCCCAGTTTACAAGACGAAGGTTGTATTGTTGTCAGGAACTTTGTGTGCATCTTTCCTTCATGGAAAGATTATACCACAGACAAAGAACAATTTCCAATCTTCCTCTGCAACTTAAGCTTAAGTGATGTACTAATGTTATTCATGGTAGTTACTGCATATGTTTCTGCTAGCAGAAGACACAAGATTTCATTCTTTTAAATAGGCAAGGACCAAACTAGATTGTCAAAACGAGCAAGGGTTGGTTGCACTTTTCAAGCACTCGTTGATGAAGTATCGTTCCTACCTGAGGCAAGCACACTTCGATGGCAAGCCTCTAAACGAAATTTCTATAAAGTCTCTGGTGCTACATTTATCAGACAGTGACTGCAATAATCTTGTTACACAATGGTCTCGTCTGCAGCGTAAGGTACTATCTATGATATCACATCACGATTTGAACTACATTTCTGCATGTGCCTTAACGTCTCACTTGTACGAAAACTGTTTGCAGAGGAACATTCATTCTCAAGGGACAACAGAATCTCACAACTATATTGCACACTAAATTGCTCTTGTGAGTACCTCTTGCCCTGTATAACCATACTTACTTTCATAGTTGGTTGATTATGTAGCATCACTGCACATGTTAGCCTCGTTATTGTCCATTTGGTGGACATTATAAGATCCGTATGGACTCTTACATAAACTTAGAATCAACCCAATGCTTTTGAAGAGATTTAGCTCTGCAGTCCTCTTGTAAGGACTGAACGTCGTCTATCACTGTACTTACATTAACAGCTACTCCCTCTGTCCCATAATATAAGACCGTTTTGTACAATACACCAGTGTTCAAAACACTTACATTATGAGGAGAGGGATTGGTTCATTGTGTAGCATTCTGCATCTTATCTCCGTCGCACACCATTTACTAACTAATATCAGACAATGCCAATGCAGAAGTGTAGCCCATTGCTCTTGTCAGTGCATTTTGTCTTGTAACGCTTGTACTTCCAGGGATTGGTAGTTGATTATGTAGCATCAATCTGCATCTTATCTTCATTATCCTCTATCCCTTCCAGTATTATCATATCTATAATTACTCTCTACAAAATGTAGAGTATAGGCAATGCTTATGAAGAAGATTCTGTGCTGAAATTCTTGAGTTATCCTTCCCTTGACATGGAGAAGGGCATTATAAAGCCTGTGTTAACTGTTAATGTAAGCCAGTCCTTTTAAAGCCTTTATCCTCAACTGCTATTTAATTTTCTCATACTCCCTATTGTTAACTGTTGTTTAGTTTGTTGTTTCTATCAAAATGCATGTTCACAACAATCGTAAGTTCCAAGTTTTACATGTAAAACCAAATTCCTTATTCATACCATGCACATTACTCAATACTCCCTATATGTATGCCTATTTTTGTGGATCTATTATCTAGTGTGTGGTGAAGCAGCCCATGTTTGCACCTTTTCATCTCCTGTTTTATCTTACTGATGTGGCTGATGATATGAACAACATGCCATGCACATTAAGCAAAATAGATACAATGATTGTCTTTGCCCTTCATATATGCTTGTTATGTTGACATGGTAATCCAGTAGCGTGGTGAAGCTCCCCACATTATGAACAATGCCAAATTATGCAATTGATATTTTGAACTTACTCTTTATTTTCTAATTTGAAATTGGATGGAATTAACAACACAATTATCATCTTTGTTTATACATGTGCAAAACCTGTCATCTCTCTACTTGTTTCAAGGTGAGATGCCTGATGGCATGCACAAGTTTGCCGAAGGCTGTGAGAAAAACCCAACATATATTGCAGCAAAGCAGGCAAAACATCTTGAAGATAGTGAGACAACCCCAAAGTCTCATCTTGATGCAGTGTTCAAGTTACTTGAGACTAGCAGTCAGACAAGCTCACAGAATTTGCTGTCTGAATCAGTTTGACTTCTTCAGTCCCAAGTTCTAGCAAAAAGGCATTCTGCAACTCAACTTTGACTTGAAGTCCTATCTCTAAGAAAGATTGCGGAGAACACCAATGAGAACATCATTGCTAAACAGCTACACCTCGAAGCTATGACCGACATGCTAGGCCGGTCTCACAGCCTTGCTCAGTAGCTTGCGCAGCAGTTCCTGCGCAAGGCTAACCTTTATTGAACTATCTTGCAAGTGGTCTTGGTTCAGTATTATTTTGTTACGCAGCAATGGAGCCCAGTTTTTGTAATCTGCTTCTTCGTTGCGCTTTATGATCACTGGTGTCGAACTTTGATGCCCAATGGATGTAATATACCATAATTCCTTTATTGTATAGTGTAGGTTTATTCTAAGTTACTATTCCATAATTGCTTTATTGTATAGAGTAGGTTTGTTCTTAATTCGTACTAGTTACTGCCATCATTCGCTATCTAAAATAATGGAGAAAATCTGATGTAGTCGACCGGGCTGAAACATTCGCCTCTAATTGGCCTGCTTTTTAGCGGGCCACAATTGCGCCGGCCTGCAACTTTCTTGGGCCTGGAAGGCCATTGGGGCCTTCACACTTTGCACCAGGCCCACAACTTACACGGGCCTATATTCGGCCCATAGTTTAGTTGGGCCTTTAGTGGACCCAACACTTAGTTGGGCCCATGTAGATTTGGGCCATTAACAGGCTGAATATTCTGCTGGCATGTTACGGCCTAGAAGAAACCATGGGCCTTTAGCAGGCCGAAATGCATGTTGGGCCTCAATTTTCACAAGTCGTCGACGGGCCTTTAGCAGGCTGAAATGTAGACTGGGCCTTTTTTGGCCCAATTATATGACGTGCCATTACCTGGCCGAAACATATCTTGGGCCTTAGTTGGCCCACTGATATCATGGACCTTTAAGAGGCCGAAAGCTTAGTAGAGGCATCAACAGGCCGAATTATATGACAGGCCTTTAACAGGCCCAAAGCCACGTTGGGCTGAATTGTTGCCACCTTTATCATAGGCCGTTAGAGGGCTGGATGTCGCGGACCATATATGGCCCATGGGCAGCACGGGCCATTCCCAGGCCGAAAGACACACCGGGCTGAAATGGGCCCATGTCTACATCGGGCCTCTAACATGCTGTAATGTCACTGGGCCGTAATTGGGCCCAAATATTTGGCGAACAATTAACGAGCCAGATCTGTCTTCGGGCCATAAATGGGCCATGTTTAAACATGCCATTATTGGGTTGGCTGATGTCTACTACACAACCTTCTTCTTGTAGACATTGTTGGGCCTCCAAGTGCAGATATTTGTAGGACAGTAGAAAATTTCCCTCAAGTGGATAACCTAAGGTCTATCAATCCGTGGGAGGCGTAGGATGAAGATGGTCTCTCTCAAGTAACCCTGCAACCAAATAACAAAGAGTCTCTTGTGTCCCCAACACACCCAATACAACGGAAAATTGTATAGGTGCACTAGTTCGGCGAAGAGATGGTGATACGAGTGCAAGATGGATGGTAGATATAAGTATTTGTAATGTGAAAATATAAAAACAGCAATGTAACTAATGATAAAAGTGAGCGTAAACGGTATTGCAATGGTAGGAAGCAAGGCCTAGGGTTCATACTTTCACTAGTGCAAGTTCTCTCAATAATAATAACATAACTGGATCATATAACTATCCCTCAACATGCAACAAAGAGTCACTCCAAAGTCACTAATAGCGGGGAACAAACGAAGAGATTATTGTAGGGTACGAAACCACCTCAAAGTTATCCTTTCTGATCGATCTATTCAAGAGTCCGTAGTAAAATAACACGAATCTATTCTTTCCGTTCAATCTATCATAGAGTTCATACTAGAATAACACCCTAAAACACAAATCAACAAAAACCCTAATGTCACCTAGATACTCCAATGTCACCTCAAGTATCCGTGGGCATGATTATACGATATGCATCACACAATCTCAGATTCATCTATTCAACCAACGCAAAGTACTTCAAAGAGTGCCCCAAAGTTTCTACTGGAGAGTCAAGACGAAAACGTGTGCCAACCCCTATGCATAGATTCCCAAGGTCACAGAACCCGCAAGTTGATCACCAAAACATACATCAAGTAGATCACGTGAATATCCCATTGTCACCACAGATAAGCACGACAAGACATACATCAAGTGTTCTCAAATCCTTAAAGACTCAATCCGATAAGATAACTTCAAAGGGAAAACTCAATCCATTACAAGAGAGTAGAGGGGGAGAAACATCATAAGATCCAACTATAATTGCAAAGCTCGCGATACATCAAGATCGTGCCAAATCAAGAACACGAGAGAGAGAGAGAGAGAGAGATCAAACACATAGCTACTTGTACATACCCTCAGCCCCGAGGGTGAACTACTCCCTCATCGTCATGGAGAGCACCGAGATGATGAAGATGGACACCGATGAGGCATCCCCCCCCTCCGGCAGGGTGCCGAAATAGGGTCCCGATTGGTTTTTGGTGGCTACGGAGGCTTGCAGCAGCGGAACTCCCGATCTATCGTGTCCCGAGATGTTTTTAGCGTATATGGATATATATATATAGGCAAAAGAAGCTGGTCAGGGGAGCCACGAAGGGCCCATGAGGGTGGGGCGCGTGCCAGGGGGGTAGGGCGTGCCTCCCTGCCTTGTGGCTTCCTCGTTGCTTCCCTGATGCCTACTCCAAGTCTCCTGGATTGCTTCCATTCCAAAAATAACTCTCCTGAAGGTTTCATTCCGTTTGGACTCCATTTTTTATTCCTTTTCTGCGAAACACTGAAATAGGCAAGAAAACAACAATTTGGGCTAGGCCTCCGGTTAATAGGTTAGTCCCAAAAATAATATAAAAGTGTATAGTAAGGCCCATTAAACATCCAAAACAGATAATATAATAGCATGGAACAATCAAAAATAATAGATACGTTGGAGACGTATCAAGCATCCCCAAGCTTAATTCCTGCTCGTCCTCGAGTAGCTAAATGATAAAAACAAAAATTTTGGTGTGGAATGCTACCTAGCATATTTATCAATGTAATTTTCTTTATTGTGGCATGAATGTTCAAATCCAAATGATTCAAAATAAAAGTTCATATTGACATGAAAACAATAATACTTCAAGCATACTAACAAAGCAATCATGTCTTCTCAAAATAACATGGCTAAACAAAGCTATCCCTACAAAATCATATAGTCTGGCTATGCTCTATCTTCATCACACAAAGTATTTAATCATGCACAACCCCGATGACAAGCCAAGCAATTGTTTCATACTTTAGTATTCTCAAACTTTTTCAACTTTCACGCAATACATGAGCGTGAGCCATGGACATAGCACTATATGTGGAATAGAATGGTGGTTGTGGAGAAGACAAAAAAGGAGAAGATAGTCTCACATCAACTAGGCGTATCAACGGGCCATGGAGATGCCCATTAATAGATATCAATGTGAGTGAGTAGGGATTGCCATGCAACGGATGCACTAGAGCTATAAGTGTATGAAAGCTCAACAAAGAAACTAAGCCGGTGTGCATCCAACTTGCTTGCTCACGAAGACCTCGGGCATTTTGAGGAGGCCCATCATTGGAATATACAAGCCAAGTTCTATAATGTAAAATTCCCACTAGTATATGAAAGTGACAACATAGGAGACTCTCTATCATGAAGATCATGGTGCTACTTTGAAGCACGAGTGTGGAAAAAGGATAGTAACATTGTCCCTTCTCTCATTTTCTCTCATTATATTTTTTAGGCCTTCCTTCTTTTATGGCATTTCTCTTTTTTTGGGACTTTCACTTTTTTTACGGCCTTTCTTTTTTTTAAAGTCCGGAGTCTCATCCCGACTTGTGGGGGAATCATAGTCTCCATCATCCTTTCCTCTCTTGGGACAATGCTCTAATAAGGGAGATCATCACACTTTTATTTACTTACAACTCATGAATTACAACTCAATACTTAGAACAAAATATGACTCTATGTGGATGCCTCCAGCGGTGTACCAAGATATGCAATGAATCAAGTGTGACATGTATGAAAGAATTATCAAGGTGGCTTTACCACAAATACGATGTGAACTACATGATCATGCAAAAGCAATATGACAATGATGGAGTGTGTCATAATAAACGAAACGGTGGAATGTTGCATCCAATATATCTCGGAATGGCTATGGAAATGCCATAATAGGTAGGTATGGTGGCTTTTTTGAGGAAGGTATATGGTGGGTGTATGGTACCGGCGAAAGTTGCGCGGCACAAGAGAGGCTAGCAATGGTGGAAGGGTGAGAGTGCGTATAATCCATGGACTCAACATTAGTCATAAAGAACTCATATACTTATTGCAAAAATCTATAAGTTATTGAAACAAAGTACTGCACGCATGCTCCTAGGGGGATAGATTGGTAGGAAAAGACCATCGCTAGTCCCCGACCACCACTCATAAGGAAGACAATCAATAAATAAATTATGCTCCAACTTCATCACATAGCGGTTCACCATACGTGCATGCTACGGGAATCGCAAACTTCAACAAAAGTATTCCTCAAATTCACAACTAATCAACTAGCATGACTCTAATATCACCATCCTCATATCTCAAAACAATTATCAAGCATCAAATTGATCATAGCATCCAATTCACTTTCTATGATAGTTTTTATTATACCCAACTTGGATGCCCATCATATTAGGACCAATTTTATAACCATAGCAAGTACCATCATGTTCTAAAAGACTCTCAAAATAATATAAGTGTAGCATGATAGTTCATCTATTTCTTCAAAATAAAACCACCACCGTGCTCTAAAAAGATATAAGTGAAGCACTAGAGCAAATGACAAACTACTCCGAAAGATATAAGTGAAGATCAATGAGTAGTTGAATAATTATGTAACTATGTGAAGACTCTCTAACATTTCAGAATTTTAGATCTTGGTATTTTATTCAAACAGCAAGCAAAACAAAACAAAATGAAATGATGCTCCATGCAAAACACATATCATGTGGTGAATAAAAATATAGCTCCAAGTAAAGTTACCGATGGATGAAGACGAAAGAGGGGATGCCATCCGGGGCATCCCCAAGCTTAAGCTCTTGGTTGTCCTTGAATATTACCTTGGGGTGCCTTGGGCATCCCCAATCTTAGGCTCTTTCCACTCCTTATTCCATAGTCCATCGAATCTTTACCCAAAACTTGAAAACTTCACAACACAAAACTCAACAAAAAAACTCATAAGCTCCGTTAGTATAAGAAAATAAATCACCACTTTTGGTACTGTTGTGAACTCATTCCAAATTCATATTGGTGTAATATCTACTGTATTCCAACTTCTCTATGGTTCATACCCTGCGATACTACTCATAGATTCATCAAAATAAGCAAACAACACATAGAAAACAGAATCTGTCAAAAACAGAACAGTCTGTAGTAATCTGTAACTCTCGAATACTTCTGTAACTACAATAATTCTACAAAATTAGGAAACCTGAGAAATGGGTGTACCAATCCAGAGAAAAAAGAATCAGATCAAAAGGACGTTTATGTGAATTATCAAAACTAATTTACTGGGTGCAAAAGTTTTTGATTTTCAGCAGGATCAACACAACTAGCACCGTAAGCTATCCTAAAGGTCTTAGTTGGCACTTTATTGAAACAAAAGCTATAAAACATGATTACTACAGTAGCATAATCATGTTAACACACAAAAATAGTAAAGGTAAATATTGGGTTGTCTCTCAAGAAGCTCTTTTCTTTAATGCCTTTCTAGCTAGGCATGATGATGACAAAGATGCTCACGTAAAAGATAAGAATTGAAGCATAAAGAGAGCATCATGAAGCGTATGACTAGCACATTTAAGCCTAACCCACTTACTATGCATAGGTATTTTGTGAGCAAACAACTTATGGGAACAAGAATCAACTAGCATAGGAAGGTAAAACAAGCATAACTTCAAGATTTTAGGCACATGGAGAGGAAACTTGATATTATTGCAATTCCTACAAGCATATGTTCCTCCCTCATAATAATTTTCAGTAACATCATGACTGAATTCAACAATATAACCATCACATAAAGCATTCTTTTCATGATCTACTTGCA
The DNA here is from genome assembly GCF_018294505.1 of Triticum aestivum. Classification (NCBI taxonomy): domain Eukaryota; kingdom Viridiplantae; phylum Streptophyta; class Magnoliopsida; order Poales; family Poaceae; genus Triticum; species Triticum aestivum. The sequence goes on from NC_057804.1 coordinate 244,181,238, forward strand.
TAGAAATTTTACTACTCTCCACATAAGCAAGTTTATTCTCATCAATAGTAGTGGGAGCAAACTCAACAAAGTAACTATCATGTAAAGCATTATTCAATTGAAAATTAAAATCATGATGACAAGTTTCATGGTTATGTTTATTATTTATGGCATATGCATCATCACAATAATCGTCATAAATAGGAGAAATGCTTTCATCATATAAATTTTCTCATCAAAACTTGGGGGGCAAAAAATATCATCTTCATAAAACATAGCTTCCCCAAGCTTGTGGCTTTGCATATCATTAGCATCATGGATATTAAATGAATTCATACTAACAACATTGCAATCATGCTCATCATACAAAGATCTAGTACCAAACATTTTAATGCATTCTTCTTCTAGCAATTGAGCACAATTTTCCTTTCCGTCATTTTCACGAAAGATATTAAAAAGATGAAGCGTATGAGGCAAACTCAATTCCATTTTTTTCTAGTTTTCTTTTATAAACTAAACTAGTGATAAAACATGAAACAAAAAGATTCGATTGCAAGATCTAAAGATATACCTTCAAGCACTCACCTCCCCGGCAACGGGCCAAAAAAGAGCTTGATGTCTACTACACAACATTCTTCTTGTCGACGATGTTGGGCCTCCAAGTGCAGAGGTTTGTAGGACAGTAGCAAATTTCCCTCAAGTGGATGACCTAAGGTTTATCAATCTGTGGGAGGCGTAGGATGAAGATGGTCTCTCTCAAACAACCCTGCAATCAAATAACAAAGAGTCTCTTGTGTCCCCAACACACCCAATACAATGGCAAATTGTATAGGTGCACTAGTTCGGCGAAGAGATGGTGATACGAGTGCAAGATGGATGGTAGATATAAGTATTTGTAATCTGAAAAAATAAAAACATCAAGGTAACTAATGATGAAAGTGAGCGTAAACGGTATTGCAATGGTAGAAAACAAGGCCCGGGGTTCATACTTTCACTAGTGCAAGTTCTCTCAATAATAATAACATAACTGGATCATATAACTAACCCTCAACATGCAACAAAGAGTCACTCCAAAGTCACTAATAGCGGAGAACAAATGAAGAGATTATTGTAGGGTACGAAACCACCTCAAAGTTATCCTTTCTGATCGATCTATTCAAGAGTCCGTAGTAAAATAACACGAAGCTATTCTTTCCGTTCGATCTATCATAGAGAATAACACCTTACAACACAAATCAACTAAAAACCTCATGTCACCTAGATACTCCAATGTCACCTCAAGTATCCGTGGGCATGATTATATGATATGCATCACGCAATCTCAGATTCATCTATTCAACCAATGCAAAGTACTTCAAAGAGTGCCCCAAAGTTTCTACCAGAGTGTCAAGACAAAAACGTGTGCCAACCCCTATGTATAGATTCCCAAGGTCATGTAACCCGCAAGTTGATCACCAAAACATACATCAAGTAGATCACGTGAATATCCCATTGTCACCACAGATAAGCACGGCAAGGCAAACATCGAGTGTTCTCAAATCCTTAAAGACTCAATCTGATAAGATAACTTCAAAGGGAAAAATCAATCCATTACAAGAGAGTAGAGGGGGAGAAACATCATTAGATCCAACTATAATAGCAAAGCTCGCGATACATCAAGATCGTGCCAAATCAAGAACACGAGAGAGAGAGAGAGATCAAACACATAGCTACTGGTACATACCCTCAGCCCCGAGGGTGAACTACTCCCCCATTGTCATGGAGAGCGCCGGGATGATGAAGATGGCCACCGGTGAGGGACACCCCCCTCCGGTAGGGTGCCGGAACAGGGTCTCGATTGGTTTTTGGTGGCTACAGAGGCTTGCGGCGGTGGAACTCTTGATCTATTGTGTCCCTAGATGTTTTTAGGGTATATGGATATATAGGAGAAAGAAGTCGGTCAGGGGAGCCACGAGGGGCCCATGAGGGTGGGGGGCGCGCCCAGGGGCGTAGGGCGCGCCTCCCTGCCTCGTGGCTTCCTCATTGCTTCCCTGATGTCTACTCCAAGTCTCCTGGATTGCTTGCATTCCAAAAAAAAATCCCCCGAAGGTTTCATTCCGTTTGGACTCCGTTTGATATTCCTTTTCTGCGAAACACTGAAATAGGCAAGAAAACAACAATTTGGGCTAGGCCTCCGGTTAATAGGTTAGTCCCAAAAATAATGTAGAAGTGTATAGTAAATCCCATTAAACATCCAAAACAGATAATATAATAGCATGGAACAATAAAAAAATATAAATACGTTGGAGACGTATCACTGGCCCACTAGTACATGAGTAAATTACACGGGCCTTTGACTAGGCCGGCCTTTTTTAACCTATATGGGCCTCGGCTGGGCCCTGCCACGTGTCGATGTATCATAGGCATGTCTCCTCCATTGGACGGACGACATCTGTCCTACCAAGGAGCCGACAGATGTTTGCTCCAGCCAATGATGATTTTACACATGGAAAATCCCCATTGGTCCGGGTTGTTAACGAGTTATCGGATCCGAACCGGAACCCGATAGCTTAACAGTGGCCCGTTATGGTGGATGCCATGTGTCGGTCACCCTTGAGGAAAGCAATTCTATGACACACGATTTATCGTCATGGAAGTGGACACTTCTGTGATGATAATTTTGGTAATGTCATGGAACACTTCTACGACAGCACATGTATAACTATCTTGATTCTGTCATAAAATCGTCATGGATGTACATGCATGACAGAAAACGTGACCTACTATGACAAACACGTATCATCACGGAAGTGAATTTTTTTAGTGACAAGAGGTGGCGGTGGCTCTATATCGTAAAACGCGATGAATTCTTCACTATGATTTTTTCTCCCCGAATAGGGTCATATAGAGTTAGAGTTGAAGTCGGAGGAGGTCTAGGGGGGCCACAAGCCCTCTAGGCGCTCCCCAGGGGGTGCCCTCAGGCTTGTGGCCTATGGGTGGACCCCCTCTGGTTAATTCTTGCGCCAGTATTTTTTATATATTCCACAATAATTCTCCATAAATTTTTAGGTCAAACAGAAAACTTTGATTTCTGCATAAAAATAACACCATGGCAATTCTGCTGAAAACAACGCCAGTCCGGGTTAGTTCCATTCAAATCATGCAAATTAGAGTCGAAAACATGGGCAAATATTTTGGAAAAGTAGATACGACAGAGACGTATCAACTCCCCCAAGCTTAACCCATTGCCTTTCCTCAAGCAATTCAGTTGACAAACTGAAAGTGACAAAGAAATTTTTTTACAAACTCTGTCTGATCTTGTTGTTGTAAATATGTTTAACTGATGTTCAGGTTTTTAGCCAAGATTTGAACTAACCAAATTCACAATGACATTTAGGTCTCACATTTACTCATATCAATGGCATAATCAACTAGCGAGCAATAATAATAAATCTCGTATGACAAGACTTTCTTCAAAGCAATCATGATACAATATGATTTAATGGTATCTCGCTAGCCCTTTCTGAGACTGCAAAACATAAATGCAGAGCACCCTTGAAGATCAAGGACTGACTAGACATTGTAATTCATTGCAAAAGAGATCCATACACACTCATACTCAACATTAATTAATAACAAAGCATACAAATGACAGCGGTACTCTCTAACTGGTGCTTTTTATAAGAGAATGATGACTCAACAATAGAAGTGAATAGATAGGCCCTTCGCAGAGGGAAGCAGAGATGCAGAGGTGCCAAAGCTCGGAGGTTTTAAGGCAGAGATAAATATAATTTTGAGCGGTATGCTTTCATTGTCAACATAACAACCAAGAGATCTCACTATCTTCCATGCTAGATAAATTATTGGCGGTTCACAAACAGAATGGTAAAGTTTTAACTCCCCCTCCACCAACAATCACACTCCACAGCTAGCCGAATTCACAGGTGTCGGCCATACCAACAACAGTCCCGGGGGAGTTTTGTTTTATGATTATATTTTGATTTGATTTCGAGCATGGAACTGGGAATCCCGGTTACCAGCCACTTTCTCGTGAATGACGAGTGAATAAACACTCATCATGAAAATAACCCACCTAGCATGGAAGATACTGACAGGCCCCAGTCGCTACATGAGTGATTCGGGCATACAAAACAGATTATTATTTTGAAGGTTTAGAGTTTGGCACATGCAAATTTACTTGGAACGACAGGTAGATACCGCATATAGGTGCTACTTCTTGAGCTTGCGTTGGTTTTTCCCTTGAAGAGGAAAGGATGATGTAGCAAAGTAGAGATAAGTATTTCCCTCAGTTAGAGAACCAAGGTATCAATCAGTAGGAGACAACGGGCAAATCACCAATACATGCACAAACAATCAAACAACTTGCACCCAACACGATAAAGGGGTTGTCAATCCCTTCATGGTCACTTGCAAAAGTGAGATCTAATAGAGATAGATGAAACTAAACAAAAGATAAAGTAAATATTTTTGGTATTTTTTGGTTTATAGATCTGAAAATAAAAGATTGCAAAATAGTATATCGGAAACTAATATGATGGAAAATAGTAGATCGGAAACTTATATGATGGAAAATAGACCCGGGGGCCATAGGTTTCACTAGAGGCTTCTCTCAAGATAGCAAATAATATGGTGGGTGAACAAATTACTGTCGAGCAACTGATAGAAAAGCGCAAATTATGATGATATCTAAGGCAATGATTATGAAATATAGGCATCACGTCCGTGTCAAGCAGACTGAAATGATTCTGCATCTACTACTATTACTCCACACATCGACCGACTCCTGCCTGCATCTAGAGTATTAAGTTCATGAAGAACAGAGTAACACATTAAGTAAGATGACATGACGTAGAGGAATAAACTCAAGCAATATGATGTGAACCCCATCTTTTTATCCTCGATGGCAACAATACAATACGTGCCTTGCTGCCCATACTATCACTGGGAAATGACACCGCAAGATTGAACCCAAAGCTAAGCACTTCACCCATTGCAAAAAAGAACCAATCTAGTTGGCCAAACCAAACTGATAGTTCGAAGAGAATTACAAAGATACCAAATCATGCATAAAAGAATTCAGAGAAGATTCAAATAATATTCATAGATAAGCGGATCATAAATCCGCAATTCATCGGATCTCGACAAACACACCGCGAAAGAATATTACACCGGATAGATCTCCAAGAACACTGAGGAGAACATGGTATTGAGAATCAAAGAGAGAAAGAAGCCATCTAGCTACTAGCTATGGACCCGTAGGTCTATGGTAAATTACTCATGCTTCATCGGAAGAGCAATAGAGTTGATGTAGAATCCCTCCGTGATTGAATCCCCCTCCGACAGGATGCCGGAAAAGGCCCCTTGATGGGATCTCATGAGAACAGAAGGTTGCGGCGGTGGAAAAGTGTTTTCGTGGATGCATCTGGTATTTTGGGAATATATGTGAATATATAGGAGGAAGATCTAGGTTATGGGGTCAGCGAGGGGCCCACAAGGTAGGGGCGCGCCCTACCCCCCTGGGCGCGCCCTCCACCCTTGTGGCCACCTCGTGGCTCTTCTGACTTACACTCCAAGTCTCCTGGGTGTCTTCTGGTCCAAGAAAAATCATCCCGAAGGTTTTATTCCATTTGGACTCTGTTTGGTATTCCTTTTCTGCGAAACTCAAAAAGCAAGGAAAAAACAAAAACTGGCACTAGGCTCTAGGTTAATAGGTTAGTCCCAAAAATAATATAAAATAACATATTAATGCATATAAAACATCCAAAACAGATAATATAATAGCATGTATCAATAAAAATCATAGATACGTTGGAGACGTATCAATAGGTAGGTATCCTGGACTCATATGGAACAACTATGGGTTTAAGGAAGTGGATGCACAAGCAGTATGCCCGCTTAGTTCAAGTGAAGGCTAGCAAAAGATTGAGGAGCGACCAACTAGAGAGCGACAATGGTCATAAACATGCATTAAGATTAATCAACATTGAGTGCAAATATGAGTAGGATATAAATCACCATGAACATAAATATCTTGGAGGCTATGTTGTTTTTGATTCAACTTCATGAGTGAGCATGTGCCAAGTCAAGCCACTTAAATCATTCAAAGGAGGATACCATCCTATCATACTACATCATAACCATTTTAAATTGCATGTTGGCATGGAAAGAATCCATTGAGGGTTCAGATGCAATGTCGCTGCAAGGGGCCGGAAATTCACAACATAATCACGTCGAAGAGGTTATATCTCATAATAAACCAAAAAAGGATGCTAATTTACATGTTATTCCACAAGGTATTTTTTTATATTATTATCATCATTTTTTGTGATATTGTCTTTTGTATTCAACTAATTTTGCTTTTATTGTTTACTAAGCTGGCTCACTTTTTTATGAATTTCATAGACTATGTTTGTACCTCTAGAGATATTACAGTCATCGAATCAATCAAGTCTGCCCCTAAGAATACCCAGTTTGTGGACATTGGAGATGCCTTGTTAGCAACTGACGATTTGGAATGCCTTATTAAAAATGACATGTTCTTACATGACGGTGTAAGACCAATTGCATAATCTTTGTAATTAATTGATTATATATAATATCATAATGTATAAATATAATTTAAATATTGTTTGCAGGTGATAAATGCTTACATATATTGCATGCTTGCTCACGAGCATTTACAAGACAGGGCGAGTGAAAAGGTACATATTATTAGCACGTTTGTATCGGGCCAAATAAAAGAAGACGGGGAAAGAGACATAGACCCATCAAAATATCGTCGCATCGTGCGTCATGTTAATAGTTATCTACAACAAGATATGGTTAGTTTTTGTCTCATAATCCATGCATATAATTATAGACTGTTTTTATTTAGTTCATATGTTTAATGATTTATTAATAACTATATCTAATTGTGACTGTGACTTGTATCTTATTTACACCAGTTATTCATTCCGATTAACATGCCGGGCTACCATTGGTATCTAGCAGTTGCCAACGCCAAAAAACGAGAGATCCAAGTATTGGACTCACTTGGTGAGAATGTCAAACGCAATGACCTTGCTACTACGGTAACTATCTATTTCTTTTCTCATCTTAGCATTTATTTGTTTGACTTCATCCTTAACATATCTCGTATATATATAAAAGTTATTAGGGCTCGAGAAATGGCTGAAACTTGCAGAGCATAGTCCAGAGTTTATCAAAGGTCATAAATGGCCTGATCTTAATGTTACAAAATGGACGGTTGTAGAGCAAATTCAGGAGGCAATACAAACCGATGGGTAAGCACTTGTTTTAATAGTTTGGTTTTAGATTCATCTATCTGATATTCTAAAGCATTATTTTATAATATTATATCGTATCATGTGGATTGTTTATGCTAAATTATATGGAATACTGGACACCACATGGACTATCAGACCAGTTTACGCAGGTATTTTAGTTTTATACATTATCTCATAATGTTTAATCAAAATATCTTATAAACTGTTTTCATATTTGTTTTGTAGGAGGATATGAAACATTTTCAACAAAAATTAGCAATTATTTTGCTCGATTCAGAGCTTAATAAGTTAAAAGGATGTCCCATGTACCATCAGCCTCTCAACAAAGAAACTTTAGCTAATTCTGATCTTGAGATCCTGGATAATCCATCTGACGTAGTCCAAGAGAAACGTCCCACCCCAAACACTATCATTCCCACGGACCAACGTGAAATACTTGCCGGCCTCTGCAACTACATCATGTCGAACAATGATGCTGGATGTTTGGAGTAAGTATCATGTATCAATATTTAATGTGCAGATGTATATTATTGTTCTTCTAACCATCCAAATTACAGGAAGGTATGGGTCCGGAGCTCCACACCCGATCCAATGAGCTTAAGTCTTAAGAAACTTCAGTGCATACTTAACATGGAGCAGCCCATGGACAATGATTGCTTCAACACCGCCGTGCATATGCTGGCATGTGACGAGGGAGTATTGTTCACAGACCCTCCTATACACTACATGGATCTACGATTTTGTGTAAGTTACCGTAACTCTTCATTCTAGGTGCCATTAGTATCAACATGTTGAAACCAAATTTTATTTCTTTTACTTAGTCCATGCTGCTAGAGTCAACACGAGGTCAGAAGTTTTGTGAGAAGGAAACTATCCAGACGTTGGCAACATTATTTGATAGCTGGCCTGGGATGGAGACCGACATCTCATCTTGCAATAAGGTAAATAAAATATTTTGACCATTGTTATCATGGTTTGTTTTTGTTTCTAATAGCTCCACTCGTAGATTTATCTTCCCTATGCATCCATCGGCCGATACATCCTGTACTTCATCGACAAAGAGGCACGTCGTCTATATATTATGGATCCTATTCAATCATCACAATCGTCAGAGGATAAAAACTTGAGGCATTCACTGAAATTAAAAAGTTTTTCAAGGGATTTCAAAGAAGCACTCGAAATAAAGCTACCTGGGTGGAATTCTGATATATCTAAATGGCATCGTTTATTTCCGGCCGGTGTTCCAACGAGTATAGACGGGTAATGAATTCATAACAAGAATATTTACTTTTTTTATCATTCTATTATTTATAATGTTAATTGAAAGTTTTACAGGAATGTGTCTGGCTATTTTGTTTTTCATTTTATGCTCTGGTGGAACGGTAAAGAATTGGTCAAGCCGGTTTGCGCGGTTAGTATTGTGGGTTACATGTTTTAAGACCTTCTCCTTGAATTTTTCATACTAACTACATTTATTTTTTCTGCAGGATGGGTATGAATTGAGGAAGCATTTTTTATTATACTTTCTAAAACATCGCGGGAATAAGCTAGAGGAAACTTTCCTGATATTGTCAAAGAATTTCTTAAACGCATCATCTAGATATTAATATTTTTGTAATAGATGTTAAGTTGTAACATCACTCAGCTTGTGACATTGCAATAATGGACTTCAGTTTGTGTTATATTGTTTGTACATGTGGATTTTAACATGTAACTCTGGTAAAATATTTCAAGAGCCCGTGGCAACGCACGGGCACTCTACTAGTATGAGTAGGATATAAATCACCATGAACATAAATATCTTGGAGGCTATGTTGTTTTTGATTCAACTTCATGAGTGAGCATGTGCCAAGTCAAGCCACTTAAATCATTCAAAGGAGGATACCATCCTATCGTACTACATCATAACCATTTTTGGCACACAAGACAAACCATTATCCACTCCTAGCTAATTAAGCATGGCATGAGTAACTATAATCTCTAATTGCCATTGCAAACATGTTTCATTCATAATGGGTTGAATCTAGAACGATGAGCTAATCATATTTACAAAACCAAAATAGGTCGAGTTCGTACCAGCTTTTCTCCATATCAATCATTTCGTCAAATATCGTCATTATTGCCTTTCACTTGCATGACCGAACGATGTGAATAATAATAAGAGTGCACGTGCATTGTACTAAGATGGAATCCGCAAACATTTATTCAAAGGAGAAGACAAGGTAATATGGGCTTTTTGTTAGATCATCAATAATGCATATAAGAGCCACTCAACATTTTCATCGTGGTCTTCTCCTTACGACCCAAAGGAAAGGAAAAGAATTTCAAAGAAACACACTGAAATATTTTTGGAGTTTTTGGTATTTCTGAAAAAGTAAAACGAAAACGAGAAAAACTATTTACACGGGAAAGCTCCCAACAAATAAAAGAAGAACGAGAAATCCTTTTGGGTTTTCTTTTAATACTACTACTAAACTAGAAATAAAAACTAAAAAGAAGCGAGAACTATTTTTTTTTGGGTTTTCTCAAAGTCTTTCAAACACACAAGAAGAAAGCAAGAAAAATAAACTAACATGGATAGTACAATGAAAAAGTATGAACACCGACAACTGAAATGAGTGTGTGAACATGAATGTAATGTTGGTGAGAAATACATACTCCCGTAAGTTTAGGTTTTTGGCCTAAGTTGGTCTAGGGCCATGGCTCAAAATAATCCTCTCCTCGATACTCCGGAGGGTCCGGGGGGTTCCACTGGTTGGCGAGCTCCTGTGGCTCCCACTGATAAACTGGCCCCTGATACAGATCAGGTGATAGTGTTGGCTCAGGGATTGGGGATCGCGTCCGCTCCTAGTATGCACAAATGTCCTCGGGCAAAATAAGGTACCTGCCTGAATGAATATCGAACAAACAAGGTGCATGCAAAATAATAACCTGACAAGTACCCTGACATAATACTAAGTTATAGATGAGTCGCTTGTCATCGTCCTTAGCAACAAAATCATGTGCTACCATACTCGCATAGTTCAAATATTTAGTGGGTAGCAACATCTCCTCCTCCTCATCATGCCCAATGGGTATCTCAAAATGTCTAGCAAGGCGGGAGGCATAGATAGCTCAAAAAATAGGACCCTTCTAGCGGTTTGTGTATAACTGTCGAGCAACCATAGCGCCCAAACTAGAAGTTCTATCTTAATATAAAGCATGGCGCAAAATGGCAAGGTTAGAGGCACTGAGGCATCCACTCTCCCCACGACCAATCAAACATCTCCCAGCGAATAATGAATAATAGCGTAAAACAAGAAAATGAAAACTAGCCACTCTCGCTTCTGACACCCCTCTCTCTTACCCCACAACAGTTTCAGCAATAAAGTCCTCCACGTCTCTAGGACGTGGTTCACTGACGCTGCTCTCATAAGGTAATTTGCAAATGTCGCAAAAATCATAAAGTGTCATTCGCTTAGGCACATCATACAAGTGATATTCTACCATCGGAGGATCCTTCCTAGCATGAAAGTGAAAATTCTGCATGAAGGTATTAGTGAGAAGGAGGTATTGGTCATACTTATATTGGAGGAAGTCGGTGATGCTGGCATTCTCTGCCAAGTAATAGAAAATCATCATAAATTCCGACCTCCCTTGAGACCAGATCGCTTGGCCATTCACATGGCCGAACCTCCACCGCACGCGGAAGGTTGTACTTGGGCTTGTTCTTCTCCCCATTTTCATTTCCATTTGAATTCTGGCTTGAAGAACCCCTTAACCATCTATTCATTGTTTTTCTCTCCTTTGAAAATTTCTGAATTTTTAGTGACTCGAAATAAAAGTGAACAAAACTCAACAAGATTGATAGCAAGTACTCCCAAAAGTGTTTACAGGCTATATCATGCAACAATACTTTTTGGATCATATAAATTTGACATGTAAGCTCAAGAACATGGTCACCACAGCAGCAAAACTTTGCAATATATAAAGCACTAGAACAAAAACTAACTGGACCATTGGAGGTCACATACTGAGGAACAATCCCCTAAAACAGTTTCGGAAATGTTCCGAGCAAGGAGATCGAAAATGGCAACAAAATGAGCAAGAACACGGGTTTGAGCAATGGTGGGATTTTTTCTGGAGGAAGACAAAGTGGATGGGTGCCGACATAAGTGAAGGGTACCCGTGTGGGACCCACAAGCCCTGTAGGCGCGCCCAGGGGGGTGGGCACGCCTTGTGGGCTTGTGGCCCATTAGTGTACCTCCCTGAGGTGTTTTCAGTGCCAAAAATTCTTAAATATTCTAGAAAAAGCCATACTAAACTTTTAGGGCATTTGGAGAACTTTTATTTTCTGGTCATTTTTTTATTGCATGAATAATTTAGAAAACAGAGAAACAATGGTATTTTTGCTTTATTTACTCTAAATAACAGAAAATAAAAGTTGGGTACAGAGAGTTGTGTTTACTAAACTCATCCATCTCATGCCTATCAAAAGGAATCCATTAACAAGGTTGATCAGTCTCGTTAACAAACTTCTTCTGAATGACATGAAACAAGAGAATCTTCGTATAACACTAGGTTACCTCAACGGGTATATGCATATCCCCAATAATAATAATATCATTTTCTTTTTTACAGTAGGGAGAGGAACTCAAAACCTCCAATAGTAATTGTTGAAAATTTTCCAATAGAGTTGATACTATTCACTTGAGGTTGTTTCTTCGGAAAGTGTACCGTATGCTCATTCTCGTTAACATGAAGAGTGACATTGCCCTTGTTGCAATCAATAATAGCCCCTGCAGTATTCAAAAAGAGTCTACCAAGGATGATCGACATACTCTACTACCTGTGTCGGAGCATTAAAACCATGTATTTCTTCAATAGGTGGTAAATTCTTAACATCTTCAGCTTTAATACCTTTTTCTTTCATAGGTTTCTTTGCCTCTTGCATATCTTCATGACTGAGAAATGGAATACCACTTTTCTTTGGAGTTTTCTTAGGAGGTGGTTCATGAAGAGTCCAATCATTATCATCACTCAATATGTTATTCAATAATACTTCAGCTTGTTCAATAGTTCATTCCCTGAAAACACAACCAACACAACTATCTAGGTGGTCCCTAGAAGAATTGGTTAGTCCATTATAAAAGATATCAAGTATTTCATTTTTCTTAAGAGGATGATCAGTCAAAGCATTAAGTAATTGGAGAAGCCTCCACCAAGCTTGTGGGAGACTCTCCTCTTCAATTTGCAGAAAGTAAAATATTTCCTATAAAGCAGCTTGTTTCTTATGAGCAGGAAATTATTTTTCAGAGAAGTAATAGATCATATCTTGGGGACTACGCACACAACCAGGAGGAAGAGTATTAAACCATACATTAGCATCACCCTTTAATCATAAAGGAAACAACTTAATAATATAGTAATAGCGATTTTTTCCTCATGAGCAAACAGGGTGGCTATGTCATTCAATTTAGTAAGATGTGCTACAACAGTTTCAGATGGAAAGGATCAGATTCAACCAAAGTAATTAACTCAGGATCGACAGAGAATTCATAATCCTTATCAGTAACAAAGATAGGTGAAGTAGCAAACTTAGGATCATATTGCATTCTAGCATTCAGAGATTTCTCTTTGCACTTGCATAGTAATTTCTTAAGATCATCTCTATTCTTACAAGCTAGGAAGTCCCTAGCTACCTCTCCATCCATAACATAACCCTCAGGTATAATAGGCAATTCATATCTAGGAGAGCTAGGTCTAGCAGGTGTTTCAAAGTGTTCAGTTTCAATAATTTCATTAGTTTCAGAAATATCATCAGTTTCAACATTCTCAATATCTTTAGCTCTAGCAAGTTGTTCATCAAGAAATTCACAGAATGGCACAATATTATCAAGCAAAGAAGTAGTATCATCATAAGCATCATGAATAGCAGAAGTAGCATCATCAATTACTTGCAACATATCAGAATCAATAACAGGTGTAGGTGTCGCAAGCTTATTTAAAACAGAAGGTGAATCAATTGCAGATCTAGATGGAAGTTCCTTACGTCCCCTCGTAGTAGAGGGAAAAAATCTTGGTTCTAGTATCTTTCAGATTCCTCATAGTGATCAATAGATATAAATACCAAGTGACTCATAGAATAGAGCTATGCTCCCCAGCAACTGCGCCAGAAAAAGGTCTTGATAGCCCACAAGTATAGGGGATCGCAACCGTTTTTGAGGGTAGAGTATTCAACCCAAATTTATCGATTCGACACAAGGGGAGCCAAAGAATATTCATGAGTATTAGTAGTTGAGTTCTCAATTCAACCATACCTGAAAGACTTAATATCTACAGCAAAATATTTAGTGGCAAAGTAGTATGGAAGTAACGGTAATGGTGGCAAAAGTAACAGTAGTAGTTTTGTAGTGATTGTAACAGCAGTAGCAACGAAAGTAACTTAGCAAAGATCAATATGTGAAAAGCTCGTAGGCAATGGATCAACAATGATAATTGTGTCGGATGATATTCATCATGTATCACTTATAACCTAGGGTGACACAGAACTAGCTCCAATTCATCAATATAATGTAGGCATGTATTCCGTATATAGTCATACATGCTTATGGAAAAGAACTTGCATGGCATCTTTTGTCCTACCCTTCCGTGGCAGCAGGGTCTTAATGGAAACTAAGGGATATTAAGCCCTCTTTTTAATAGAGAACTGGACCAAAGCATTAGTACTTAGTGAAACATGAACTCCTCAAAGTACGGTAATCACCGGAAAGAATCCCAATTATTGTCACCTTGGGGTATGTGGATCATAACTCGGAATAGGTGTCTAGAAATTGCAAGATAGGATCAAGAACTCACATATATTCATGAAAACACAATAGGTTCATATCTGAAATCATGGCACTCGGTCCCTAGTGACAAGCATTAAGCATAGCAAAGTCATAGCAACATCAATCTCAGAACATAGTGGATACTAGGGATCAAACCCTAGCAAAACTAACTTGATTACATGATAAATCTCGTCCAACCTATCACTGTCCAGCAAGCCTACGATAAAATTACTCACTACCGACGGTCAGCATCATGAAATTGATGATGGAGGGAGGTTGGTGATGATGACGGTGACGAATCCCCCCTCTTCGTAGCCCAAAACAGACTCCAGATCTGCCCTCCCGATGAAGAACAGGAGGTGGCGGCGGCTCGGTATCATAACATGTGGTGAATCCTTCTCTCTAATTTTTTCTCCCCGAATAGGGTGATATAGAGTTGGAGTTGAAGTCGGAGGAGGCCCATGGGGCTCACAAGCCCTCTAGGCACGCCCCAGGGGGGCGCCCCCAGGCTTGTGGCTTCTGGGCGGACCCCCTCTGGTTAATTCTTGCGCCAGTATTTTTTATATATTCCACAAAAATTCTCCGTAAATTTTCAGGTCAATCTGAGAACTTTGATTTTTGCACAAAAATAACACCATGGCAATTCTGGTGAAAATAGCGTCAGTCCGGGTTAGTTCCATTTAATAATGCAAATTAGAGTCCAAAACAAGGGCAAAAGTGTTTGGAAAAGTAGATACGACGTAGACGTAACACGGGCCCTTTGACTTCCATGGCCGCCCGCCTCGCTCCCAATCTCTTCATCAATGGTGCCCGAGCCACTTTTTAATACGGTCGTCCTTACTCTTCGCCTCCCATTCCCCTCTCGCAGACCTCCGCCAACACCATGGCGCAGAAGGATCATCTTCCACTAGCCTTCCAGTTAGGTGAAGTCGACTCCGAGCTGGAGGAGATAGAAAATAAGGAGGAATGGGGCCTCATTGACATGGCCCTGAACGAGCTGGCCGCGGTGAATGCTGCCCCCGCGCCCGTCCGAGTTCCCATCCCCATGCCCATGCGAGCGATCATCTGTGTGGCATTGACGGGTTGGTCGCCGAGCACAATCGCAACGCTGGAAGCCGCGGGCGTTAGCATGGTCCCTGTAGACCCGCATGATGTCGGGGAAGCTGATCCACGAACACCTATGGGGACCGGCAGACCGGGCCCCTTTCGGTTCGGCGGGGGGCGGAGATCGCACGAAGAGCGGATCGAGGCGAAGCACACGAGCAGTTTACCCAGCTTCGGAGCTCTCCGGAGAGATAATACTCCTACTGCTGCTTGTCTGATTGTATTGAGTTCTTGCTCGGGAGCGCTGAGTGCTACAGTACGCTCGAGCTGCTAACGAGACCGAGCGTGAGTGTTTTCTGGCTTAGAACCCCCCTCTACGTTGCGCATGGGCCTCCTTTTATATGCACAAAGGGGTCACCGACAGGTGGCAACGCAGATAAGGGTAAAAATGGAAAAAGGGAATTGCGGTTGGTATAGCTACCTATACAGTGTATCCTACCTAACCTTGACAGCAGGGGACAAAGGCATTAAATGCCCATCTGCATCGCCCAAACAGTGCAAAAAAGGACCGTCAGGGATGCCACCGCTTGCCACGATGGCAATCTTGTCAGCGCCGCATGCCACCGCGCACCGCTGGCTACACAGCCTCTCGCCACGCGCGCCTGGAAAGGCCCCAGGGCGACACGTTGGTGGATGTGCTGGAGCGTGGGTACAGAGTGGTCGCCTGCCGCGGCAAGCGCCTTGCCGCGGCCGTTGTCTTGTCGCGCCTGGGTGCTTGTCGCTCATCGGGCCTTGCCGGGACGTATGGCGCGTCGCGGCAAGTTCCTCGAGATGCCTTGGTTGGCCTTCCCGGCAAGCTCCTCTTGCCGGGGCCTTGTCTCCTTGGCTTGAATACTTTGTTCTTGAATGGCTCCAAAGGAACCACGGAGGACCTTGGCGGTCACCCGGCAAGCCTTGCCGCGGGGCGCTGCAACTGCACGTGCACAAGTTCGGGATACTAGGGTACCCCTACTCTAGCACACCGACAGGAGCCCCCGAGCCTGGGCCACACACGGTGCCGAGCGCTGTTGGGCCAGGCCCAAAACAGGGCACGGGCACGCGCGGCCTGGGTTACGCCGTATCTTACTCCGTATCCACCGCGCCCTCCCCCAACGGCACGCGTCGAATGCGGCGTCGTGGGAGAGATCGTGGGTGGTTTCTTTATTCGGAAGGACGAAACGTCCGCCCCCTCCCTCTTTATAAGCAGGGGAAATAGGGGCAGTTCGCCCATCTCGCCGGTTGTTACTCCAATTTCACAAATCTCCGTCGCTCCCCCCTTCTTCCCGAAGCTGAAAGAGAGCAGCGCTCCGCCCCCCATTGCCACCAGCACCACCAACGCCGTCGATCTCCCCCACCACCTCCGCCATGGCTCCGAAAGCCGACAAGGGGAAGGGCGTGAAATCGGTCGAGGTGCAGCGGCTCGCGGCGCTGCGAAAGGAGCGGGCCATCTTCCCCCCTCAGCTCGGCGCGAAGGAGCTGAGGGAGTACTACTACCTTTTCTGGTCGACAGAGACGCGAGCGCATCCGCGCACGAAGGTGCTCCCGGCCGCTGCTTCGGAACTAGCTCCAAATGGGTACCCCTTCTTCGCGCTGTTCTTCTACTGCGGGCTCTGCCCGCCCTTCTCTGAATTCTTCTGTGACATCATGAACACCTACGGGTTCCGCCTCCTTGACTTCACTTCCAACGCCGTTCTGACCATGGCAGTTTTCGCACATCTCTGCGAAAACTTTGTCGGAGTCCATCCAAACGTAGCCCTTTTCCGCCACTTCTTTATGCCCCGGGTTGAGAGAGGGGAGCCTCTTGCCGGCGGGATCGCTTGGATCTCGAGAGTCGGCAAGCAGGAAGCTTATCTGGAGGGAGAGCTCCGCAGCAAGTGGGAGGAATGGAGAGTAGAGTGGTGCTGGATTGTCGAGGAGAACCCGCAGCCATTTACTGCCCTCCGCCAAGCCCCAATAGTGCATGGCAATGATTGGAGCAACATGGCCCCGGAAGACGACAGGCTGAAGATTGCCGTCACCCGGATCCTTCGCCTTAGGCTTGCCGGGCTCACCGTAGGTGCCTTTGGCGCAGATTTTCTTCGTTGCCGCATCGCCCCCCTGCAGGAGAGGAGGAGACCCGCCTGGGAGTTCCAGAACTCAGCGGATATCATGAGGCTGCGCCCGGGCCTCAACTTCAACTTCACTGTCCTGGAGCTGGACGCGATGCTCCTGGAACTGTTCAAGCGCGATCCTCAACATCCATTCATGTTGCCGAGGGATGTTGTTCCGTTGTGCAACAACTCCTCGCTTGACTGCATCCATGCAATGATGCCGCTGTGCGATTCGCACGGAATCGTCCCAACTTGGCAAGAGCCTGCAGACGATGTCGTGTGGGATTTCTTTGACGGCTTGGTAGAAGTGCCAGTCCACGCCGACGAGCAGAAGATCCTTACTCGCGACACCACCGACGCGGAGATGCAGCGCATCGCCACTAGGCTGGAAGAGGCGGTGGCAGCCGCTGCCGCGGGTGAGTTTGGATTCACCGTGGAGGAGGCAGAGGCAGCAGAGGCGGCAAGCCTTGTCGAGCGAGAGGAGTTTCGCCGGCGAGGAAGAGCTTGCCGGGCCTGAAGCCGAGTCGAGCGAGCCCGGCGAGGGAGAGCTTGTCGGGCCCGAACCTTCAGCCAGCTCGCCGCAAGCGGAGCCCCCAGCTCCACCAAGAAGGCGTTCTCCGCAAGGCCGGGGACGTAGCGGGGCGGCAAACGAGTCAACAGCCGCCGTGCCGCGCGACACGCTCTACCGCGGCAAGCACTGTTGCCGCGGGAGCGCCTTCACGCCGCTGCGGCAACTGGGCGGGGTCTTCCCGGTCCACCGCTACTGCCCCTGCCAAGCGGGCAAGGGAACCTACTCCTCCGCCTCGTCGCACCGGAGGCGAGCCGGACTTCGATCTCTCCACGCTCAGCTCCTACGAGGAAGAAGAAGAGTAAGATTCCTTGCTGTTCTTGTAACTCTTCAATTTTGTTGCTTTGTCTTGTATCTGATTTGCTTTACTCTGAACCTATTCCTTTTCAGGACGCTGGCCCAGAGAGCGGCGAAGAGAGCCAAGGTCCCAGTGATTGTCATCGAGGATGATCCCATGGCGACGGCAGGGGACATGTCCGAGACCACCTTGCCGGAGCCGGCAACTATTCCCCAAAGCAGCCCCCAGCGCAGCCCCCAGCGTAAGTATATGGTTTGCTTCTTGCTGACAGGCGCTCATGAGTGCTCTTTCTTTGCTGATATTTGATTGCTGGTTTGTGCAGGAGCAGAGCAGCCTCACCAGGAGTGCCCGGAGGCCGCTCCCGTAGTGCCCTCTGCTTCGACTACACCGCCAAGGGAGGCTTCCCCGGCAAGGGAGCGTTCTCCGGCAAGGGAGAATTCTCCGGCAAGGGACAGTTCTCCGGCAAGGGACAGCACCAGCGATCCTCCGGTGATTGAGACCACGACCGCAGATCCTAGCACAGGTAATCCTTTTGCTTGAGAACTTCCCTTGGGTTCTTCTTCTTCTGATTTTCTTTTTGGATAATTGCTTGACTCTTCTCCCCTTTCCGTTCGTCAGATCCATCTGCCGCGGAGCCAATGGAAACCGAGGTCGCCAGCGAGGAGAACGCGCGCAGCAACACCGACGACGCCGTTGCCACCGAAGGAGAGGCCGGCGCTGAAGATCCCGCCGGCGAAGAGGCCGCCAAAGCTGCCGCCGCAGAAGCTGGCGAGGGATCCGGCGATCGCACTGACGGCCCCGAGGCCGCAGGAGCGCCAGGCGCTACGCCGACCGCCGATCCCTCCGCCGCTGCTGTAGAGCCAGGCTCCGAAGAGCCCCAGCCCGGCGCCTACTTGAAGGCCGGCGATGGCATCTTCATCAAGCTCCCCTGGGCGTCAAGCTCCAGGGCGCCGGTCGAAGGAGAGATTCTAGATGGAGAGGTGCTTGCCTCCGCTGGGCTGACGTTGGTCGACGCACCAAGCAGCAGCAGCGACGAGCCTGAGGAGGAGCGGCTGTTGCGGAAGCTGCTGTCGCTCTACCGCGCCCGACAAGCCAAGCTGGCATCCCGAGAAGCACTTGTCGCGAAGGCGGGAGTGGACATCGAGAAGCGCGCGGAGGAGCTCCGGGGTCTCAGGCAGGAAGCCCTCTGGTCTCTGGAGGAGGAGCGGGAGCAACTTCTCGAGGAGCGGAAAGCCTTCCTCCTCGAGAAGGCTGAAGTTGAAGAGAAGCAACGGCTCGCTGCCGAGAAGTTGTCTGCGCAGGAAGGTGAGTTGGCGCAGCGGAAGGTGAACCTTGACAGCCATGAGGAGGAGCTTGCCACGCGCGAGCAAGCAATTGGCGGGGCTCTCAAGGAGGCAAGGGATGCTGCCGCAGCTGCCGAGGCCGCCAAGAAGGAGCTGGAGATGAAGGTGGCACAGCTGGAAGCCGATCTCAGGGCGAGCGGCGAGGAGCTTGCCGCGCTCAAGCGTGAGCGCGAGAAGGACGCTGCCGCTCATGGTGAGCTGTAGGGTCTTCTCGCTGAGAGGATCAAGGAGCTCAGCACCGCCAAGGATTCCAATGCAGATCTCGAGTTGAAGCTGGCTACTTTGACTTAGACGCTGGACGGCGCCAGGGAGCGGGAGGTGGCCTTGTCGGAGAAGATCAAGGCCGACGAGGCGCTGCTGGCGAGTGCTGCTGCCGCCCAGGATACTTTTAGGGAGACTGTGGAGCACTGGACCGAGGGTCTGGTGAATGTTGCCACAGCCATCGACGGGGAGCTGGCGCAGATGGGGATGGAGGATCTCGGGTACTCCTCCGATGAGCACCTCCAACCCAGCGCCAAGCTCAGCTTGTTCTTCAAAGGCGTGGCGACGGCCCTCCAGTGACTCCGGGAGAAGATCCCAAAGCAGCTAGACGACGAGTCTCGCAAGATCTACACGGGGGTTCTTCAGAAGGTGCTGGTGAAGGTGGCCTTCCACAACCCAGGCCTCAACCTCACCAACGTTCTCAGGTCCTTGCCGCCGGATGCTGATCTGGAAGCGCTCAAGGCCCTTGTCGCACCCATTGTGGACAAGGTGAGCGAGATCAAGAGGGTTGAGGGCGATCGCGTAGACTAGGCCGCCCGTTTTCTCTTTTTCCTTGTCGCTGCTGGTCATGTCACGAGAACAATCTGTTAGAGCTGCGACAAGTTATCTTGTAATATGACTCTATTTTGGGTAGAGATTGTTATGTTATCTCCTTTACTTGATTCCTTCCTTTGTATGTTTTTGCCCCACGCTTTTAGGGAACTTGTCGGTGCAGACACCTTAGCCACGAGCGCTGAGTGCGGGACGTCAGCAGCCTGCTGGCGGTGCCGCTACCGGCAAGAAACCTTGTCGCAACTGGTCGCAACTCACTTAAATTGTTGAGCGGACTCGAAACAAAGTAAGGGCGCAACTAGCTTCGAGTTGGTTCCTCCGCGCACAGGTTTTCCATACAAAGTGCGGTCGTTCGAGGAAGATAACTTAAAATTTTAAAACTGATTGCTCAAACTTTGGCAACTTAGCTTTTCTGTCGTTTGCTTGCTTTCCGGTAAGGTGAAACTTCCTTGAACGATGCCTGGTCCACACCATTATCTTCTCCTCTCCCCCCGGCAAACTTGTGGGCGAGGGAACCTTCCTTCCTTTGAGAAAGAGAAAGAAGAGAAAATAAAGATATGGAGCCTTACGGCTCATTATCGCTTACCGGGGGTAGGTGCTGCACAAAGTGTCAAATAACGCATGCAAAGAATAGAAAGCAACGAAATTGACAAGATGTGCGGAGCACATGAGCTTTACTTATGCACGGGGTCTGTGCCCGGCTTTGTACAAAGGATTACATGCAACATCGGCAAGACTTTTACAAAAGGTGGTTGTCGGAACAGGTTCCGGCAACCGCGCCTCACGGGTAAAACTTACGAAGATGCTCAATGTTCCAGGAGTTGCTCACCGGAGTGCCATCTTCGGTCTCAAGGCGGACAGCGCCAGGCCTAGTGACTCGTTTCACCCGGTAAGGGCCTTCCCACTTCGGGGTCAACTTGTTGGAATTCTTGGCGGACTGAACGTGCCGAAGAACAAGGTCGCCTTCCTCGAAACTTCTGGCATTAACTTTGCGGCTATGGTAGCGGCGCAAAGCTTGCTGGTATCGAGCAGCTCGTACAGCAGCCTGAAGACGGTCCTCCTCAAGGAGCAGCGCGTCATCTTATCGCAACTGCTCTTGCTCAAGCTCATCATAAGCGAGCACTCAAGGTGACCCGTATACGAGTTCCGTGGGGAGAACTGCCTCTGCTCCATAGACTAGAGCGAAAGGTGTCTGGCCAGTGGCTCGATTTGGCGTCGTCCTGATCGAGCAAAGAACCACCGGCAGCTCCTCGATCCAGTTCTTTCCGCACTTGTGCAGCCTGTCGAAAGTCCTGGTCTTGAGCCCGCGCAGCAACTTCAAGCATTCGCCCTCATCCGGCTTGAACCGTTGCTTTCGGATGAGCAACAGAAGTGAAGCAGACCTTCGGCGCCAAGATCTTGGACGTACTGCATGAAGGGTGCGGCTCGTGAATTGCGTGCCGTTGTCAATGATGAAATCTGTAGGGATCCAAAACGGCAAACAATCAACCTGAGACTTGACTGCTGACTGTGCCTGTTCCCTTCCTCACTGGTTTCCATTCCGGCCACTTTGTGAACTTGGTCCGATTGCAATGTACAAGTAGCTCAATAGCCCCCGACAGCTCGGGGAAAGGGGCCGAGGATGTTCGAGCCCCCAGCCGAAAATGGCCAGGATAAAGGGATCGTTGGAGAGATTGAGGCTGGCTGGTGTGTTAGGTGTGGCTAGAGTAGGGGTTAACCCTAGTACTCTCGAACTGTGCACGAGCAGTTGCGCGCCCACGGCAGAGTCTGCCGGGTGACCGTCAAGGTCTCCATTGGGTTCTTTGAGAGCCATTCAAGAACAAAGTATTCAAGCCAAGGAGACAAGGCCCCGGCAAGAGGAGCTTGCCGGGAAGGCCAACCAAGGCATCTCGAGGAACTTGCCGCGATGCGCCATATGTCCCGGCAAGGCCCGGTGAGCGACAAGCACCCAGGCGCGACAAGACAACGGCCGCAGCAAGGCGCTTGCCGCGGCAGGCGACCACTCTGTACCCATGCTCCAGCACATCCACCAACGTGTCGCCCTGGGGCCTTTCCAGGCGTGCGTGGCGAGAGGCTGTGCAGCCAGCGATGCGCGGTGGCATGCGACGCTGACAAGATTGCCATCGTGGCAAGCGGTGGCGTCCCTGACGGTCCTTTTTTGCACTGTTTGGGCGATGCAGACGGCATTTAATGCCTTTGTCCCCTGCCGTCAGGGTTAGGTAGGATACACTGTACAGGTAGCTGTACCAACCGCAATTCCCTTTTTCCATTTTTACCCTTGTCTGCATTGCCACCTGTCGGTGACCCCTTTGTGCATATAAAAGGAGGCCCATGCGCAACGTAGAGGGGGGTTCGAAGCCAGAAAACACTCACGTTCGGTCTCGTTAGCAGCTCGAGCGTACTGTAGCACTCAGCGCTCCCGAGCAAGAACTCAATACAATCAGACAAGCAGCAGTAGGAGTATTATCTCTCCGGAGAGCTCCGAAGCTGGGTAAACTGCTCGTGTGCTTCGCCTCGATCCGCTCTTCATGTGATCTCCGCCCCCTGCCGAACCGAAAGGGGCCCGGTCCGCCGGTCCCTATAGGTGTTCGTGGATCAGCTTCCCCGACATCTTTGGCGCGCCAGGGAGGGGGCGTCGAGGTTGTGTGAACCTGATCCGGCGTCCACACGAGCTAGATCTTCATCTTCTTCATCGACATGCCACCGAAGAAGAAGACTTCGGCGGCAGCTGTTCCGTCCACATCGATCCCACCACCACCGGAGCAAACGAGTGGTGGGGTAGACGCCGACGGAAGAATGGACATAGACGAGGGAGCTCACGGCGCTGCCAGGTCCAAGGACAAGGCTGCGCAGACCTCGGCGTCCGTACATGTACCGTGCCCATCTCAGGAGGCGCAGGACCGACAGCGTCATGGTTCTCGCAGTACCATACATCTGTTGGGCCAAGATCGAGCTGGTGGATCTCAGGCTGCTCAAGACCAGCATGCACGCCAACATGCTGACACGAGCGAGACACGGTCGCCTGGACGGGATACTGCTCCTTCTAACCTAGTTAGAAGTCTGAGCATATCCCGCTCCTCGCACCGTTCGCCACTGCCGCCCACCACTCCAGCAGAAGCTTTGGCGCGAGCTCAACTTCTCCTGGATTACCCTCCAACGGAAGACAAGATCGATGGATGGAGGGCCACTATTCAAAGTCTCTTCGGCTTCGCCAACGGCGACACTCCGCGGCAGCCGAATACATCGCGGCCGCGGCAGGACTGCCAGGCACAAGCCGGTGGCGACAAAACCGGTGGAGGTGCAGCCACCATGCACTCTCCACCCCGAAGGCCAAGATCGCCGACTTGCCGGATCCACCTCGACAGCGACTCCACCGCATCATCGAATCCACGAGCTCGTCGCGATCAGCGCCAAGTTCTTCACGAACGACAGCAAGAAGACGCTCGTACTCGCATCGAGCGCCGAAGAGAAGCGCGACGTCAATCAGACCAGCGCGCTGGGCCCTCTGTCGACGTGCATGCGCCAGGGGAACCAGGCGACTTGCCGTACGCGGTAGGTTGCCCTGCGTTCACTCGTGAGCTACGGCAAGTCCAGTGGCCCAGCACGAAGAATTTCAAGCCAGACGTGCCAGAGAAGTACGACGGCAAGTCGCATCCGTCGGAGTTCCTCAGCATCTACACCATCGCGGTGCAAGCTGCCGGGGGACAAGACGACAAGATCCTTGCCAACTACTTCCTGCTGGTGCTCAAGCCCAATGTCAGATCCTGGCTCATGCACTTGCCGGACAACTCCATATCCTCCTGGGCAGATCTATGCCATCAGTTTGTCGGCGCCTTTACAGGCGGCCACAAGCCTCATGGCCAAGAGAGTGATCTTCATCTGCTTGCCCAGAAGGAAGGAGAGCCCTGCGCAAGTACATTCAGAGATTCAGCCGCGTACAGCACAACATCCCAGATGTCCACCCTCCGCGGTAATCAGCGCGTTCCACCAGAACGTGCGAAACCGCAGGTGCGGGAGGAGATGGCTATGTGCAAGATCAGAGAACGTCAGTGAGCTATATGCCCTGGCCGACAAGTGTGCACGTGCTGAGGAAGGGAGAAACTCCCCGGAGAGAATATAGGAGCAGGAGGATCTGATAGTGAGGAGACTGCCCCGGCAAAGGAAAAACCGGCGGCGGAACAACAGGAAGAAGAAAGGCAAAGATGTGCTGTCGTTGAGCATCCGCACGAGTGGCCCCAAGAAAGCCAAAGCTGTAGCTCCCGCGAGGGAGCTGTGCGGTCGCCGACAAGCAGGACGGCACCAACAAGCAGTACTGCAAGATCCACCGTACCAAGGGCCATGACCTCCAGAGCTGCAAGAAGGGTCGAGCAGCTTGTCGAGCAGCAAAAGCTGAATACGAGCGACGCGACAAGGAGAAGGCCAGGAAGGTGCTGGAGGAGCCGGCAAGAAACGCCCCGGCCGAGGAGGGCGCCGCGGCAAGGCCAAGCAGCGGCAAGGAGACAGACCTCCCCGCGGCCGCGACAAGGATGAAGATGACGACGACGATGAAGATATGGATGATGACGAGACCGATGAGCAGGAGTTCCAGAAAGCCGCAGAGGTCCTGTGCGTTGACGGTGGTGCTTCTCTGCATACTTCACACCGCCAGCTCAAGCAGTGGGTGCGGGAAGTCAATGCAGCAGAACCACCCATCGAGTCACGCAAGCCTCTGAAATGGTCCAGCACGCCTATCATCTTTGATATTGAGGACCACCCTGATCGCATAACTGCGGTCGGGTGCTTGCCGATGTTGGTTTCACCAACTATCCGCAACCTCAAGGTCACTAAGATGCTAGTTGACGGCGGGGCCGGCTTGAACCTGATCTCCTCCGCGGTACTCCAGAAACTCCAGATCCCTGATGGCGAGCTCGAAGAGACCGGCACATTCCAAGGAATCAATCCGGGAAGGAGCAAGCCGAAGGGAAAGATCACGTTGCCGGTGACATTTGGCAGCGAGTTGAACTTCAGGACTGAGAGGGTCACTTTTGACGTTGCTGATTTTCCATTGCCTTACAATGGGATACTCGGCCGTCCAGCACTCGCCAAATTCATGGCAGCCTCTCACTATGCATACAACATACTGAAGATGCCAGGCCCGATAAGTGTCATCTCTGTCCCTGGCGACAAGAAGGATGCTCTTATCTGCGCCGACAAGATCTACCGGGAAGCAGCAGCCGCAACAGATCGCAAGTCACTTGCCGTTGAAGCTCCCGGGGCGAAGAAGAAGACCAAGTCCGGCAAGAGTTCTGATGCCCACTCCGGCAAGCGCACCTCTTCGGAGTGCTGCGCTACCGTCGAGGACGCACCATCGAGCTCCACCGGCAAGTGTAAGAAGACAATGGCAGCTCCACCAGAGACCAAGAAGGTGTCCGCCAAGGAGGACGGCACTGGTGGTACCTTCACCATCAGTGCCACTCTCGACCCTAAATAGGAAAGCGCGCTCATTGCTTTCCTGCGGGCGAACGTCGACGTGTTTGCGTGGCAACCGTCTGACATCCCCGGTGTTCCCAGGAAAGTAATCGAGCACCATCTTGCCGTCTGTCCTCATGCGCGGCCCGTCAAGCAGAAAGTCAGGAAACAGGCAGTGGAGCGCCAAGAATTCATTGCAGAAGAAATCAAGAAATTGGAAGCAGCAGGCCTTGTCAGAGGAGTGCTCCATCCTACGTGGTTGGCCAATCCTGTAGTCGTGCGCAAGGCAAACGGGAAATGGAGGCTTTGTATCGACTTTACCGATGTCAATAAAGCTTGTCCCAAAGACCCATTTCCCTTGCCGCGCATCGACCAGATTGTTGACTCCACGGCCGGATGTGACTTGCTTTCATTTCTTGATGCATACTCAGGATACCATCAGATCTTCATGGCAGAAGAGGATGAGGAGAAGACCGCATTCATCACCCCATGTGGCACATACTGTTTCGTACGGATGCCCTTCGGTTTAAAGAATGCTGGTTCAACATTTGCAAGGGTAGTCCATGACGCTTTTGAGCCACAAATGCACAGAAATGTGGAAGCCTACATGGATGACATAGTGGTCAAGAGCAAGGACAAGGCAACTCTGATTCAAGATTTAGACGAAACCTTTGCAAATCTGCGCAAGATCAACCTCAAGCTTAACCCCGAGAAGTGTGTGTTTGGAGTCCCTCCGGCAAGCTTCTCGGGTTCTTCGTGTCTCAGCGGGGAATTGAAGCCAATCCCGACAAGATCAAGGCCATTGAGCAGATTGAAGCACCAAAGCACGTCAAGGATGTACGAAGGCTTGCCGGTTGCGTAGCTGCTCTCAGCAGGTTTATCTCTAGGTCTGCTGAGTGCGCCCTGACATTTTTCAAAATATTGAAAAAGGCAGGTCCAATGAAATGGACTCCGGAAGCGGAGGCTGCACTGCAGGACTTAAAGAGATACCTGTCCTCCACTCCAACACTTGTCGCACCTAAGCCACAAGAGAAGTTGCTGCTGTATATAGCGGCAACCAATCAAGTGGTTAGTGCTGCGTTAGTAGCGGAGAGGGAGGCAGATGATGAGCCAGCAACCACGGCAGATGCATCCAGCGACAAGCAAGGGGCTCACCGACAAGCTCTCGTCCTGACAAAGATAGATCTGCACAGGAGCGTGACAAGATGCAGAAAAGAATGGTGCGGCGCCCAGTTTACTTTGTCAGTTCCCTTCTGCAGGGGGCTAGGTCAAGGTACTCTGGTGTGCAGAAATTGCTTTTCGGCCTTCTCATGGCCTCGAGAAATCTGCGCCATTACTTCCAAGCACATGAGATCACAGTCGTCACTCGTTTTCCGCTGAAGAGGATACTGCAAAATCCAGAAGCAACAGGCAGGATTGTCGAGTGGGCACTGGAACTGTCAAGCTTTGGCCTCAAGTTTGAGAGCACTTCAACTATCCAAAGCAGAGCATTGGCGGAGTTCATAGCAGAGTGGACGCCAACACAAGATGAAGAAATCCCAGAGACGAGCATCCCCGTCAAGGAAGCAAGCAAAGAGTGGCTGATGTACTTTGATGGTGCCTTCTCGCTGCAAGGCGCCGGTGCGGGCGTGCTACTTGTTGCACCCACCGGAGAGCACCTCAAGTACGTAGTCCAGATGCACTTTCCCAAGGAGCAAGCAACGAACAATACTGCAGAGTATGAAGGTTTGCTTGCCGGTCTCAGGATCGCAGCAGACCTTGGGATCAAGAAGCTCATTGTCAGGGGTGACTCACAGCTTGTCGTCCGCCAAGTGAACAAGAATTATCAGAGTCCGTTGATGGAAGCTTACGTTGATGAGGTGAGAAAGCTAGAAGAGCACTTTGACGGCCTACAGATGGAACATGTTCCAAGAGCTCAGAATGACATTGCTGATAGCCTGTCAAAGTGCGCCGCACTTAAGTTACCTGTGGAACCAGGAATCTTTGTGCTCAAGCTGACTCAACCATCTGTAACGCCATCAATTGGACAGAGCAAGAAGAGGAAGTTGATTTCTGGTGACTATTTTCGGCAGAGCTCCCCGAAGCCGCTGCCAAGAAGGTCCTCAGGATCAACACCAAAGGTGCTGAGGAGCAGTCTGCTCTGGCAAGCCTTAGGGTTTGTTCCGTTGAAGCAGACGCTCCCGACAAGTTTTGCTCCGGCAAGCTTGCCGGGGAACATCAAGCTCCGGCTGAGCCGCAGGTTCTTGCCGTAGAAGCGGATGTTCCCGCAGCAGCAGATGTGCCTTTAGTCCTTGTTGTCGAGCCACAAGCTCCAGCATGGGCACAGCAGATTGTCCGTTTCCTTCAGACAGGAGAACTTCCTGAAGAGCAAGAAGAAGCGGAAAGAGTAGCCCGGCAGTCAAGTATGTACCAGTTTGTCGACAACACACTGTACAGAAGAAGACTCAACGGTGTGAAATTGAAGTGTATGCACCGGGAAGACGGACAAAAGCTGTTGGCAGAGATACATGGAGGCATATGTGGTCACCACATTGGCGCAAGAGCACTTGCCGGCAAAGCGTTCCGGCAAGGTTTCTTTTGGCCGACAGCCCTCCAGGATGCAACTGCACAAGTAACCAAGTGTGAAGCGTGCCAGTTCCATTCCAAGCAGATACACCAGCCAGCTCAAGCTCTCCAGACGATCCCTTTATCCTGGCCATTTTCGGTCTGGGGGCTCGACATCCTCGGCCCCTTTCCCCGAGCTGTCGGGGGCTTTGAGTACTTGTACGTTGCAATCGACAAGTTCACAAAGTGGCCGGAAGTGGAACCAGTGAGGAAGGTGACAGCACAGTCAGCAGTCAAGTTCTTCAGGTCGATTGTTTGCCGTTTCGGGATCCCTAACAGGATCATCACCGACAACGGCACGCAATTCACGAGCCGCACCTTCATGCAGTACGTCCAAGATCTTGGCGCCAAGGTCTGCTTCGCTTCTGTTGCTCATCCGAGAAGCAACGGTCAAGCGGAGAGGGCGAATGCTGAAGTGCTGCGCGGGCTCAAGACCAGGACTTTCGACAGGCTGCACAAGTGCGGAAAGAACTGGATCGAGGAGCTGCCGGTGGTTCTTTGGTCGAACAGGACGACGCCAAATTGAGCCACTGGCCAGACACCTTTCGCTCTAGTCTATGGAGCAGAGGCAGTTCTCCCCACGGAACTCGTATACGGGTCACCTCGAGTGCTCGCTTATGATG
Source organism: Triticum aestivum (assembly GCF_018294505.1). Classification (NCBI taxonomy): domain Eukaryota; kingdom Viridiplantae; phylum Streptophyta; class Magnoliopsida; order Poales; family Poaceae; genus Triticum; species Triticum aestivum. The sequence continues at coordinate 244,210,182 of NC_057804.1, forward strand.
AGCTTGAGCAAGAGCAGTTGCGACAAGATGACGCGCTGCTCCTTGAGGAGGACCGTCTTCAGGCTGCTGCATAAGCTGCTCGATACCAGCAAGCTTTGCGCCGCTACCATAGCCGCAAAGTTAATGCCATAAGTTTTGAGGAAGGCGACCTTGTTCTTTGGCGCGTTCAGTCCGCCGAGAATTCCAACAAGTTGACGCCGAAGTGGGAAGGCCCTTACCGGGTGAAACGAGTCACTAGGCCTGGCGTTGTCCGCCTTGAGACCGAAGATGGCACTCCGGTGAGCAACTCCTGGAACATTGAGCATCTTCGTAAGTTTTACCCGTGAGGCGCGGTTGCCGGAACCTATTCCGGCAACCACCTTTTGTACAAGTCTTGCCGATGTTGCATGTAATCCTTTGTACAAAGCCGGGCGCAGACCCCGTGCATAAGTAAAGCTCATGTGCTCCGCACATCTTGTCAATTTCGTTGCTTTCTATTCTTTGCATGCGTTATTTGACACTTTGTGCAGCACCTACCCCCGGTAAGCGATAACGAGCCGTAAGGCTCCATATCTTTATTTTCTCTTCTTTCTCTTTCTCAAAGGAAGGAAGGTTCCCTCGCCCACAAGTTTGCCGGGGGGAGAGGAGAAGATAATGGTGTGGACCAGGCATCGTTCAAGGAAGTTTCGCCTTACCAGAAAGCAAGCAAACGACAGAAAAGCTAAGTTGCCAAAGTTTGAGCAATCAGTTTTAAATTTTTAAGTTATCTTCCTCGAACGACCGCACTTTGTATGGAAAACCTGTGCGCGGAGGAACCAACTCGAAGCTAGGTGCGCCCTTACTTTGTTTCGAGTCCGCTCAACAATTTAAGTGAGCTGCGACCAGTTGCGACAAGGTTTCTTGCCGGTAGCGGCACCGCCAGCAGGCTACTGACGTCCCACACTCAGCGCTCGCGGCTAAGGTGTCTGCACCAAAAAGTTCCCTAAAAGCATGGGGAAAAACATACAAAGGAAGGAATCAAGTAAAGGAGATAACATAGCAATCTCTACCCAAAATAGAGTCATATTACAAGATAACTTGTCGCAGCTCTAACAGATTGTTCTTGTGACATGACCAGCAGCAACAAGGAAAAAGAGAAAACGGGCGGCCTAGTATACGCGATCGCCCTCAACCCTCTTGATCTCGCTCACCTTGTCCACAATGGGTGCGACAAGGGCCTTGAGCGCTTCCAGATCAGCATCCGGCGGCAAGGACCTGAGGACGTTGGTGAGGTTGAGACCTGGGTTGCGGAAGGCCACCTTCACTAGCACCTTCTGAAGAACCCCCACGCAGATCTTGCGCGACTCGTCGGCCGGCTGCTTTGGGATCTTCTCCCAGAGTCGCTGGAGGGCCGTCGCCACGCCTTTGAAGAACAAGCTGAGCTTGGCACTGGGTTGGAGGTGCTCATCGGAGGAGTACCCGAGATCCTCCATCCCCAGCTGCGCCAGCTCCCCGTTGATGGCTGTGGCAACATTCACCAGACCCTCGGTCCAGTGCTCCACAGTCTCCCTAAAAGTATCCTGGGCGGCAGCAGCACTCGCTAGCAGCGCCTCGTCAGCCTTGATCTTCTCCGACAAGGCCACCTCCCGCTCCCTGGCGCCGTCCAGCGTCTGAGTCAAAGTAGCCAGCTTCAACTCGAGATCTGCATTGGAATCCTTGGCGGCGCTGAGCTCCTTGCTCCTCTCAGCGAGAAGACCCTGCAGCTCACCATGAGCGGCAGCGTCCTTCTCGCGCTCACGCTTGAGCGCGGCAAGCTCCTCACCACTCGCCCTGAGATCGGCTTCCAGCTGCGCCACCTTCGTCTCCAGCTCCTTCTTGGCGGCCTCGGCAGCTGCGGCAGCATCCCTTGCCTCCTTGAGAGCCCCACCAATTGCTTGCTCGCACGTGGCAAGCTCCTCCTCATGGCTGTCAAGGTTCACCTTCCGCTGCGCCAACTCACCTTCCTGCACAGACAGCTTCTCGGCAGCGAGCCGTTGCTTCTCTTCAACTTCAGCTTTCTCGAGGAGGAAGGCTTTCCGCTCCTCGAGAAGTTGCTCCCGCTCCTCCGCCAGAGACCGGAGGGCTTCCTGCCTGAGACCCCGGAGCTCCTCCGCGCGCTTCTCGATGTCCACTCCCGCCTTCGCGACAAGTGCTTCTCGGGATGCCAGCTTGGCTTGTCGGGCGTGGTAGAGCGACAGCAGCTTCCGCAGCAGCCGCTCCTCCTCAGGCTCGTCGATGCTGCTACTTGGCGCGTCGACCAACGTCAGCCCAGCGGAGGCGAGCACCTCTCCATCCAGAATCTCTCCTTCGACCGGCGCCCTGGAGCTTGACGCCCAGGGGAGCTTGGTGAAGATGCCATCGCCGGCCTTCAAGTAGGCGTCGGGCTGGGGCTCTTCGGAGCCTGGCTCTACAGCAGCGGCGGAGGGATCGGCGGTCGGCGCAGCGCCTGGCGCTCCTGCGGCCTCGGGGCCGTCAGTGCGATCGCCGGATCCCTCGCCAGCTTCTGCGGCGGCAGCTTTGGCGGCCTCTTCGCCGGCGGGATCATCAGCGCCGGCCTCTCCTTTGGTGGCAACGGCGGCGTCGGTGTTGCTGCGCGCATTCTCCTTGCCGGCGACCTCGGTTTCCATTGGCTCCGCGGCAGATGGATCTGACGAATGGAAAGTGGAGAAGAGTCAAGCAATTATCCAAAAAGAAAATCAGAAGAAGAAGAACCCAAGGGAAGTTCTCAAGCAAAAGGATTACCTGTGCTAGGATCTGCGGTCGTGGTCTCAATCACCGAAGGATCGCTGGTGTTGTCCCTTGCCGGAGAACTGTCCCTTGCCGGAGAATTCTCCCTTGCCGAAGAATGCTCCCTTGCCGGGGAAGCCTCCCTTGGCGGTGTAGTCGAAGCAGAGGGCACTTCAGGAGTGGCCTCCGGGCACTCCTGGTGAGGCTGCTCTGCTCCTGCACAAACCAGCAATCAAATATCAGCAAAGAAAGAGCACTCATGAGCGCCTGTCAGCAAGAAGCAAACTACACTTACGCTGGGGGCTGTGCTGGGGGCTGCTTGGGGGAATAGTTGCCGGCTCCGGCAAGGTGGTCTCGAACATGTCCCCTGCCGTTGCAATGGGATCATCCTCGATGACAATCACTGGGACCTTGGCTCTCTTCGCCGCTCTCTGGGCCAGCGTCCTAAAAAGGAATAGGTTCAGAGTAAAGCAAATCAGATACAAGACAAAGCAACAAAATTGAAGAGTTACAAGAACAGCAAGGAATCTTACTCTTCTTCTTCCTCGTCGGAGCTGAGCGCGAAGAGATCGAAGTCCGGCTCGCCTCCGGTGCAACGAGGCGGAGGAGTAGGTTCCCTTGCCCGCTTGGCAGGGGCAGCAGCGGTGGACCGGGAAGACCCCGCCCCAGTTGTCGCAGCGGCGTAAGGCGCTCCCGCGGCAATAGTGCTCGCCGCGGTAGAGCGTGTCACGCGGCACGGCGGCTGTTGACTCATCTGCCGCCTCGCTACGTCCCCGGCCTTGCGGAGACGCCTTCTTGGTGGAGCTGGGGGCTCCGCTTGCGGCGAGCTGGCTGAAGGTTGGGAGGAGGAGGAGCCGATCCTCAACGAGTCGCTCGCGTCCTCGGCGGGCTCGCTCGACTCCACTTCAGGCCCGGCAAGCTCTTCCTTGCCGGCGAACTCCTCTCGCTCGACAAGGCTTGCCGCCTCTGCTGCCTCTGCCTCCTCCACGGTGAATCCAAACTCACCCGCGGCAGCGGCTGCCGCCGCCTCTTCCAGCCTAGTGGCGATGCGCTGCATCTCCGCGTCGGTGGTGTCGCGAGTAAGGCTCTTCTGCTCGTCGGCGCGGACCGGCACTTCTACCAAGCCGTCAAAGAAATCCCGCACAACATCGTCTGCAGGCTCTTGCCAAGTTGGGACGATTCCGTGCGAATCGCACAGCGGCATCATTGCGCGAATGCGGTCAAGCGAGGAGTTGTTGCACAACGGAACAACATCCCTCAGCAACATGAATGGATGTTGAGGATCGCGCTTGAACAGTTCCAGGAGCATCGCGTCCAGCTCCAGGACAGTGAAGTTGAAGTTGAGGCCCGGGCGCAGCCTCATGATATCCGCCGAGTTCTGGAACTCCCAGGCGGGTCTCCTCCTCTCCTCCAGGGGGGCGATGCGGCAGCGAAGAAAATCTGCGCCAACGGCGCCAACGGTGAGCCCGGCAAGCCTAAGGCGAAGGATCCGGGTGACGGCCATCTTCAGCCTGTCGTCTTCCGGGGCCACGTTGCTCCAATCATTGCCACGCACTATTGGGGCTTGGCACAGGGCAGTAAATGGCTGCGGGTTCTCCTCGACAATCCAGCACCACTCTGCTCTCCATTCCTCCCACTTGCTGCGGAGCTCTCCCTCCAGATAAGCTTCCTTCTTGCCGACTCTCGAGATCCAAGCGATCCCGCCGGCAAGAGGCTCTCCTCTCTCAACCCGGGGCATAAAGAAGTGGCGGAAAAGGGCTACGTTTGGATGGACTCCGACAAAGTTTTCGCAGAGATGTGCGAAAACTGCCATGGTCAGAACGGCGTTGGGGGTGAAGTCAAGGAGGCGGAACCCATAGGTGTTCATGATGTCACAGAAGAATTCAGAGAAGGGTGGGCAGAGCCCAAAGTAGAAGAACAGCGCGAAGAAGGGGTACCCGTTTGGAGCTAGTTCCGAAGCAGCGGCCAGGAGCACCTTCGTGCGCGAATGCGCTCACGTCTCCGTCGACCAGAAAAGGTAGTAGTACTCCCTCAGCTCCTTCGCGCCGAGCTGAGGGGGGAAGATGGCCCGCTCCTTTCGCAGCGCCGCGAGCCGCTGCGCCTCGACCGATTTCATGCCCTTCCCCTTGTCGGCTTTCGGAGCCATGGCGGAGGTGGTGGGGGAGATCGATGGTGTTGGTGGTGCTGGTGGCAATGGGGGGCGGAGCGCTGCTCTCTTTCAGCTTCGGGAAGAAGGGGGAGCGGCGGAGATTTGTGAAATTGGAGTAACAACCGGCGAGATGGGTGAACTGCCCCTGTTTCCCTTGCTTATAAAGAGGGAGGGAGCGAACGTTTCGTCCTTCCGAATAAAGAAACCACCCACGATCTCTCCCACGATGCCGCATTCGACGCGTGCCGTTGGGGGAGGGTGCGGTGGATACGGAGTAAGATATGGCGTAACCCAGGCCGCGCGTGCCCGTGCCCTGTTTTGGGCCTGGCCCAACAGCGCTCGGCACCGTGTGTGGCCCAGGCCCGGGAGCTCCTATCGGTGTGCTAGAGTAGGGGTACCCTAGTATCCCGAACTTGTGCACGGGCAGTTGCAGCGCCCCGTGGCAAGGCTTGACGAGTGACCGCCAAGGTCCTCCGTGGTTCCTTTGGAGCCATTCAAGAACAAAGTATTCAAGCCAAGGCTACAAGGCCCCGGCAAGAGGAGCTTGCCGGGAAGGCCAACCAAGGCATCTCGAGGAACTTGCCGCGACGCGCCATACGTCCCAGCAAGGCCCGGTGAGCGACAAGCACCCAGGCGCGACAAGACAACGGCCGCGGCAAGGCGCTTGCCGCGGCAGGCGACCACTCTGTACCCACGCTCCAGCACATCCACCAACGTGTCGCCCTGGGGCCTTTCCAGGCACGCGTGGCGATAGGCTGTGCAGCCAGCGGTGCGGTGTGGCATGCGACGCTGACAAGATTGCCATCGTGGAAAGCGGTGGCGTCCCTGACGGTCCTTTTTTGCACTGTTTGGGTGACGCGGATGGGCATTTAATGCCTTTGTCCCCTGCCGTCAGGGTTAGGTAGGATACACTGTACAGGTAGCTGTACCAACCGCAATTCCCTTTTTCCATTTTTACCCTTGTCTGCGTTGCCACCTGTCGGTGACCCCTTTGTGCGTATAAAAGGAGGCCCATGTGCAACGTAGAGGGGGGTTCGAAGCCAGAAAACACTCACGCTCGGTCTCGTTAGCAGCTCGAGTGTACTGTAGCACTCATCGCTCCCGAGCAAGAACTCAATACAATCAGACAAGCAGCAGTAGGAGTATTATCTCTCCAGAGAGCTCCGAAGCTGGGTAAACTGCTCGTGTGCTTCGCCTCGATCCGCTCTTCGTGCGATCTCCGCCCCCGCCGAACCGAAAGGGCCCGGTCCACCGGTCCCCATAGGTGTTCGTGGATCAGCTTCCCCGACATCTTTCGCTTCACACTTGGTTACTTGTGCAGTTGCATCCTGGAGGACTGTCGGCCAAAAGAAACCTTGCCGGAACGCTTTGCCGGCAAGTGCTCTTGCGCCAATGTGGTGACCACATATGCCTCCATGTATTTCTGCCAACAGCTTTTGTCCGTCTTCCCGGTGAATACACTTCAATTTGATGCCGTTGAGTCTTCTTCTGTACAGTGTGTTGTCGACAAACTGGTACATACTTGACTGCCGGGCTACTCTTTCCTTTTCTTCTTGCTCTTCAGGAAGTTCTCCTGTCTGAAGGAAACGGACAATCTGTTGTGCCCATGCTGGAGCTTGCGGCTCGACAACAAGGACTAAAGGCACATCTGCTGCTACGGGAACATCCGCTTCGACGGCAAGAACCTGCGGCTCAGCCGGAGCTTGATGTTCCCCGGCAAGCTTGCCGGAGCAAAACTTGTCGGGAGCGTCTGCTTCAACGCAAACCCTAAGGCTTGCCGGAGCAGATTGCTCCTCAGCACCTTTGGTGTTGATCCTGAGGACCTTCTTGGCGGCGGCTTCGGAGAGCTCTGCCAAAAAACAGTCATCAGAAATCAACTTCCTCTTCTTGCTCTGTCTAATTGATGGCGTTACAGATGGTTGAGTCAGCTTGAGCACAAAGATCCCTGGTTCCACAGGTAACTTAAGTGCGGCGCACTTTGACAGGCTATCAGCAATGTCATTCTGAGCTCTTGGAACATGTTCCATCTGTAGGCCGTCAAAGTGCTCTTCTAGCTTTCTCACTTCATCAACGTAAGCTTCCATCAACGGACTCTGATAATTCTTGTTCACTTGGCGGACGACAAGCTGTGAGTCACCCCTGACAATGAGCTTCTTGATCCCAAGGTCTGCTGCGATCCTGAGACCGGCAAGCAAACCTTCATACTCTGCGGTATTGTTCGTTGCTTGCTCCTTGGGAAAGTGCATCTGGACTACGTACTTGAGGTGCTCTCCGGTGGGTGCAACAAGTAGCACGCCCGCACCGGCGCCTTGCAGCGAGAAGGCACCATCAAAGTACATCAGCCACTCTTTGCTTGCTTCCTTGACGGGGATGCTCGTCTCTGGAATTTCTTCATCTGTGTTGGCGTCCATTCTGCTATGAACTCTGCCAATGCTCTGCTTTGGATAGTTGAAGTGCTCTCAAACTTGAGGCCAAAGCTTGACAGTTCCAGTGCCCACTCGACAATCCTGCCTGTTGCTTCTGGATTTTGCAGTATCCTCTTCAGCGGAAAACGAGTGACGACTGTGATCTCATGTGCTTGGAAGTAATGGCGCAGCTTTCTCGAGGCCATGAGAAGGCCGAAAAGCAATTTCTGCACACCAGAGTACCTTGACCTAGCCCCCTGCAGAAGGGAACTGACAAAGTAAACTGGGCGCTGCACCATTCTTTTCTGCATCTTGTCACGCTCCTGCGCAGATCCATCTTTGTCGGGACCAGAGCTTGCCGGTGAAGTCCCCTTGCTTGTCGCTGGATGCATCTGCCGTGGTTGCTGGCTCATCATCCGCCTCCCTCTCTGCTACTAACGCAGCACTAACCACTTGATTGGTTGCCGCTATATATAGCAGCAACTTCTCTTGTGGCTTAGGTGCGACAAGTGTTGGAGTGGAGGACAGGTATCTCTTTAAGTCCTGCAGCGCAGCCTCCGCTTCCGGAGTCCATTTCATTGGACCTGCCTTTTTCAATATTTTGAAAAACGGCAGGGCGCGCTCAGCAGACCTAGAGATAAACCTGCTGAGAGCAGCTACGCAACCGGCAAGTCTTCGTACATCCTTGACGCGCTTTGGTGCTTCAATCTGCTCAATGGCCTTGATCTTGTCGGGATTGGCTTCAATACCCCGCTGAGACACGAAGAACCCGAGAAGCTTGCTGGAAGGGACTCCAAACACACACTTCTCGGGGTTAAGCTTGAGGTTGATCTTGCGCAAATTTGCAAAGGTTTCGTCTAAATCTTGAATCAGAGTTGCCTTGTCCTTGCTCTTGACCACTATGTCATCCATGTAGGCTTCCACATTTCTGTGCATTTGCGGCTCAAAAGCGTCATGGACTACCCTTGCAAATGTTGAACCAGCATTCTTTAAACCGAAGGGCATCCGTACGAAACAGTATGTGCCACATGGGGTGATGAATGCGGTCTTCTCCTCATCCTCTTCTGCCATGAAGATCTGATGGTATCCTGAGTATGCATCAAGAAATGAAAGCAAGTCACATCCGGCCGTGGAGTCAACAATCTGGTCGATGCGCGGCAAGGGAAATGGGTCTTTGGGACAAGCTTTATTGACATCGTAAAGTCGATACAAAGCCTCCATTTCCCGTTTGCCTTACGCACGACTACAGGATTGGCCAACCACGTAGGATGGAGCACTCCTCTGACAAGGCCTGCTGCTTCCAATTTCTTGATTTCTTCTGCAATGAATTCTTGGCGCTCCACTGCCTGTTTCCTGACTTTCTGCTTGACGGGCCGCGCATGAGGACAGACGGCAAGATGGTGCTCGATTACTTTCCTGGGAACACCGGGGATGTCAGACGGTTGCCATGCAAACTACGTCGACGTTCGCCCGCAGGAAAGCAACGAGCGCGCTTTCCTATTTAGGGTCGAGAGTGGCACTGATGGTGAAGGTACCACCAGTGCCGTCCTCCTTGGCGGACACCTTCTTGGTCTCTGGTGGAGCTGCCATTGTCTTCTTACACTTGCCGGTGGAGCTCGATGGTGCGTCCTCGACGGTAGCGCAGCACTCCGAAGAGGTGCGCTTGCCGGAGTGGGCATCAGAACTCTTGCCGGACTTGGTCTTCTTCTTCGCCCCGGGAGCTTCAACGGCAAGTGACTTGCGATCTGTTGCGGCTGCTGCTTCCCGGTAGATCTTGTCGGCGCAGATAAGAGCATCCTTCTTGTCGCCAGGGACAGAGATGACACTTATCGGGCCTGGCATCTTCAGTATGTTGTATGCATAGTGAGAGGCTGCCATGAATTTGGCGAGTGCTGGACGGCCGAGTATCCCATTGTAAGGTAATGGAAAATCAGCAACGTCAAAAGTGACCCTCTCAGTCCTGAAGTTCAACTCGCTGCCAAATGTCACCGGCAACGTGATCTTTCCCTTCGGCTTGCTCCTTCCCGGATTGATTCCTTGGAATGTGCCAGTCTCTTCGAGCTCGCCATCAGGGATCTGGAGTTTCTGGAGTACCGCGGAGGAGATCAGGTTCAAGCCGGCCCCGCCGTCAACTAGCATCTTAGTGACCTTGAGGTTGCGGATAGTTGGTGAAACCAACATCGGCAAGCACCCGACCGCAGTTATGCGATCAGGGTGGTCCTCAATATCAAAGATGATAGGCGTGCTGGACCATTTCAGAGGCTTGCATGACTCGATGGGTGGTTCTGCTGCATTGACTTCCCGCACCCACTGCTTGAGCTGGCGGTGTGAAGTATGCAGAGAAGCACCACCATCAACGCACAGGACCTCTGTGGCTTTCTGGAACTCCTGCTCGTCGGTCTCGTCATCATCCATATCTTCATCATCGTCGTCATCTTCATCCTTGTCGCGGCCGCAGGGAGGTCTGTCTCCTTGCCGCTGCTTGGCCTTGCCGCGGCGTCCTCCTCGGCCGGGACATTTCTTGCCGGCTCCTCCAGCACCTTCCTGGGCTTTCTCTTTGTCGCGTTGCTCATATTCAGCCTTTTGCTGCTCAACAAGCTGCTCAACCTTCTTGCAGCTCTGGAGGTCATGGCCCTTGGTGCGGTGGATCTTGTAGTACTGCTTGTTGGTGCTGTCCTGCTTGTCAGCGACCGCCATAGCCTGGTGGTTGGTGCCTGCGGCAATCTCCTTGCCGGAGCTACCAGCTTTGGCTTTCTTGCCGGACTGCTCAACGACTAGCACCTCTTTGCCTTTCTTCTTTCTGTTGTTCCGCCGCCGGTTTTTCCTTGCCGGGGCAGTCTCCTCACTATCAGATCCTCCTGCTCCTATATTCTCTCCGGGGAGTTTCCTCCCTTCCTCAGCACGTGCACACTTGTCGTCCAGGGCATATAGCTCACTGACGTCTCTGATCTTGCACATCGCCATCTCCTCCCGCATCCTGCGGTTTCGCATGTTCTGATGGAACGCGCTGATTACCGCGGCAGGGTGGACATCTGGGATGTTGTGCTGCACGCGGCTGAATCTCTGAATGTACTTGCGCAGGGGCTCTCCTTCCTTCTGGGCAAGCAGATGAAGATCGCTCTCTTGGCCATGAGGCTTGTGGCCGCCTGTAAAGGCGCCGACAAACTGATGGCATAGATCTGCCCAGGAGGATATGGAGTTGCCCGGCAAGTGCATGAGCCAGGATCTGACATTGGGCTTGAGCACCAGCGGGAAGTAGTTGGCAAGGATCTTGTCGTCTCGTCCCCCGTCAGCTTGCACCGCGATGGTGTAGATGCTGAGGAACTCCGACGGATGCGACTTGCCGTCGTACTTCTCTGGCACGTCTGGCTTGAAATTCTTCGTGCTGAGCCACTGGACTTGCCGTAGCTCACGAGTGAACGCAGGGCAACCTACCGCATACGGCAAGTCGCCTGGTTCCCCTGGCGCATGCACGTCGACAGAGGGCCCAGCGCGCTGGTCTGATTGACGTCACGCTTCTCTTCGGTGCTCGATGCGAGTACGAGCGTCTTCTTGCTATCGTTCGTGAAGAACTTGGCGCTGATCGTGACAAGCTCGTGGATCCGATGATGCGGTGGAGTTGCTGTCGAGGTGGATCCGTCGAGTTGGCGATCTTGGCCTTCAGGGTGGAGAGTGCATGGTGGCTGCACCTCCACCGGTTTCGTCGCCATCAGCTCGTGCCTGGCAGTCCTACCGCGGCCGCGATGTATTCGGCTGTCGCAGAGTGTCGCCGTTGGCGAAGCCGATGAGACTTTGAATAGTGGCCCTCCATCCGTCGATCTTGTCTTCCGTTGGAGGGTAATCCAGGAGCAGTTGAGCTCGCGCCAAAGCTTCTGCTGGAGTGGTGGGCGGCCGTGGCGAACGGTGCGAGGAGCGGGATATGCTCGGACTTCTAACTATGTTAGAAGGAGCAGTATCCCGTCCAGGCGATCGTGTCTCGCTCGTGTCAGCATGTTGGCGTGCATGCTGGTCTTGAGCACCCCGAGATCCACCAGTTCGATCTTGGCCCAACAGACGTATGGTACTGTGAGTACCATGACGTTGTCGGTCCTGCGCCTCCTGAGATGGGCGCGGTACATGTACGGACGCCGAGGTCTGCGCAGCCTTGTCCTTGGACCTGGCAGCGCCGTGAGCTCCCTAGTCTATGTCTGTTCTTCCGTCGGCGTCTAACCCACCACTCGTTTGTTCCGGTGGTGGTGGGATCGATGTGGACGGAACAGCTGCCGCCGAAGTCTTCTTCTTCGGTGGCATGTCCATGAAGAAGATGAAGATCTAGCTCGTGTGGACGCCGGATCAGGTTCACACAACCTCGACGCCCCTTCCCTGGCGCGCCAAAGATGTCGGGGAAGCTGATCCACGAACACCTATGGGGACCGGCGGACCGCGCCCCTTTCGGTTCGGCGGGGGGCGGAGATCGCACGAAGAGCGGATCGAGGCGAAGCACACGAGCAGTTTACCCAGCTTCGGAGCTCTCCAGAGAGATAATACTCCTACTGCTGCTTGTCTGATTGTATTGAGTTCTTGCTCGGGAGCGCTGAGTGCTACAGTACACTCGAGCTGCTAACGAGACCGAGCGTGAGTGTTTTCTGGCTTCGAACCCCCCTCTACGTTGCGCATGGGCCTCCTTTTATATGCACAAAGGGGTCACCGACAGGTGGCAACGCAGACAAGGGTAAAAATGGAAAAAGGGAATTGCGTTTGGTACAGCTACCTGTACAGTGTATCCTACCTAACCCTGACGGCAGGGGACAAAGGCATTAAATGCCTGTCTGTGCCGCCCAAACAGTGCAAAAAAGGACCGTCAGGGACGCCACCGCTTGCCATGATGGCAATCTTGTCAGCATCGCATGCCACCGCGCACCGCTGGCTGCACAGCCTCTTGCCACACGCGCCTGGAAAGGCCCCAGGGCGACACGTTGGTGGATGTGCTAGAGCGTGGGTACAGAGTGGTCGCCTGCCGCGGCAAGCGCCTTGCCGCGGTCGTTGTCTTGTCGCGCCTGGGTGCTTGTCGCTCACCGGGCCTTGCCGGGACGTATGGCGCATCGCGGCAAGTTCCTCGAGATGCCTTGGTTGGCCTTCCCGGCAAGCTCCTCTTGCCGGGGCCTTGTCTCCTTGGCTTGAATACTTTGTTCTTGAATGGCTCCAAAGGAACCACGGAGGACCTTGGCAGTCACCCGGCAAGCCTTGCCGCGGGGCGCTGCAACTGCCCGTGCACAAGTTCGGGATACTAGGGTACCCCTACTCTAGCACACCGACACATGAGCTCGTGTACATGCCAGCACCAGTGCCCCCGCCTGTTCCATGCGCGCTGATACGTCTCCAACATATCTATAACTTATGAAGTATTCATGCCATGTTTACAACAATTTTATATGGTTTTGGTAATATCTGGATGGAACTAACCCAGATGACACTGTTTTCAACAGAACTACTGTGGTCTTGTTTTTTGTGCAGAAATAAAAGTTCTCCAAATGCAAGAAAACTTTTTGTCAATTTTGTTTGGAACAAAAGAGGTAGTAGAAGCTTCATGAGAGGTCCAGAAGAGCCACGAGGAGGGCACAACCCACCAGAGCGCGCCAGAGGGGCATGGCTTGCCCCGGTGGGTTTCCCACCTCGAGGCCCATCTTCGCGTGAAACTGACGCCAAAAATTCCTATGAATATATAAACCATCAGAAAGAACCCTAGATCAGAAGTTCTATCGCCGCAAGCCTTTGTATCCACAAAAAACCAATCTAGACCCTGTTCCCGCACCCTGTCGGAGGGGGAAATCATCACCGGTGCCCATCTTCATCATCCTAGCAGCCACAATGATTAGGAGGGAGTAGTCCACCCTCGGGGCTGAGGGTTTATACCAATAGCTTATCTCTCGTGTTCTTGAGATGGCACGATCTTGATGTATCGCGGGCTTTGTTAATATAGTTGAATCATATGGTGTTTTCCCCTCTCTATCTTGTTGTGAATTGATTTTTCCCTTTGAGATTTCGTTTTATCGGATTGAATACTTTTATGGATTTGAGGGCAATTTATGTATGTCTTGCTATAAATACCCGTGGTAACAATGGGGTATCATATTGAATCACTTGATATGTGTTTTGACACTCAACTTGCGGATTCCCGAGGTGACATTGGGGTAATATATGCATAGGGGTTGATGCATGTTTTCATATTTGTTTCTCTAGTAGAAATCTTGGGGCACTCTTTGAGGTTCTTTGTGTTGGATTGAGTATTATGAATCTGAAATTGTTTGATGCATATCGTATAATCAACTCACGGATACTCGCGGTGACATTGGAGTGTCTAGGTGACATTAGAGTTGGTTGATGTGTATCATATGGTGTTATTTTAGTATGAACTCTTTGAATAGATCGATCGAAAAGGATAACTTTGTGTTATTTTAGTACGAACTCTTAGATAGATTGATCGGAAAGGATAACTTTGAGGTGGTTTCGTACCCTACCAACAATTTCTTCTTATGTTCTCCGCTAGATAGGAGCTTTGGAGTGATTCTTCATCGCACATTGAGGGATGTTTATATGATCCAGTTATATTAGAATTGTTGAGAGATTGCACTAGCAAAAGTACGGACCCTAGGCCTCATTTTGAAGCATTACAATACCGTTTGTGCTCCATTTTATCAATTGCTACCTTGCTGTTTTTATTGTTCCTATTACAAAAATCAATATCTACTATCATTACTACACCTGTATCACCATCTCTTCGCCGAACTAGTGCACCTACACAATTTACCATGTATTTGGTGTGTTGGGAACACAAGAGACTTTTTATTATTTGGTTGCAGGGTTGTTTGAGAGAGACAATCTTCATCGTCTGCCTCCCACGGATTGATAAACCTTAGGTCATCCACTTGAGGGAGAATTTCTACTGTCCTACAAAACTCTGCGCTTGGAGGCCCAACACAAGTCTACAAGAACAAGTTGTGTAGTAGACATTAAGCTCTTTTCTAGCGCCGTTGCCAGGGAGGTGAGTGCTTGAAGGTATATCTTTAGGTCTTGCAATTGAATCTTTTAGTTTCTTGTTTTATCACTAGTTTGGTTTATAAAAGAAAACTACAAAAAATGGAATTGAGGTTGCATCATATTGTTCATCTTTATAATGTATTTCGTGAAAATGATGGAAAAGAAAATTGTGCTCCATTGATAGAAGACGAGTTCTATAAAATATTTGACAAGAAATCTTTGAATGATGAGCATGATTGCAATATCATTGGTATGAACTCTTTGAATATCCATGATGCTAACGATATGCAAAGCCATAAGCTTGGGGATGATATGTTTGATGAAGATGATCTTTTTAGTCCCCCTACTTTGAATGATCAAATTTGCTATGATGATTGCATGCCTCCTATTTATGATGACTACAATATTTATGAAAGTGGGTTTGGAAGAGTGTAAACTTTAGATAATATTTATCCCACTATTTTGGAGGGTGTTGAATCCTATTATAATGATAAAAGTGGATTTGGAGAGGTCATGACTTTATTTAGTAATGATTCCACTATTCCGAAAGAGGTTTCAATTGACTATGATGAGAAAAAGTTGCTACTTATGATGATTATTGTGATGATACTTATGTTATAAAAAGTAGTGATAATTATTGTCATAATTTTGAATATCCTTTTACTGAACATTACCCTTTTAATGTGGAAACAATTTATAGTATTCGAGTTACATACGATACTCCCACTATTGTGAATGAGAATAAAATTGCTTATATGAAGAGTAATAAATTTTCTATGCTTTTGGATCATGAAAATAATGCTTTATGTGATAGTTATATTATTGAACTCATACATAATGCTACTGAAAATTATGATGAGAGAGGAACATATGAATTTACATATCTCACTAATATCAAGTTTTCTCTCTATGTGGTTAAAATCTTGAAGTTATGTTTGCTTTGCCTTCCTATGCTAGTTGAATCTTGCTCCCATGAATTGTGTACTCACAAAATCCCTATGCATAGGAAGTGGGTTAGTCTTATATGTGATTGCCATGTGTTTCATGATGCTCTTTATGTTTAAATTCTTATCTTTTATGCGAGCAGCATTGAAATCATCATGCCTAGCTATAAGGCATTAAAGAAAAGCGCTTTTTGGGAGACAACCCAACACTTTTACCTACTATTTTTGTGTGTTCACATGATTAAGCTACTATAGTAATCATGTCTTATAGCTTTTGTTTCAATAAAGTACCAAGTAAAGCCTTTGGGATAGTGTAGACGATAATTGACTTGATTCTGTGCAAAAACATAAACTTTTGCGCCCAGTAATAGAATTGATATGCTCTGCTAGAACGTGATAAAATCTTGAATTTTTTATAGATGATTGATATAAAAATTACCTACGTTGTCCTAACTTTTCAGAATTTTTGGAGTAGCATAAGTACTAGATAGGGGGCGGCAAGCCGCGCATTGCCCGCCGAACGACGCGCCAAACGACAACACCCTAAGATGTTAATGGAGATGATCCTAACATCTTGAAAACATACATCATAATGTTAATTGTTTGGAGTTAACAAAGCCTGAATGTGAATTGCATGTAAGCATGTATGAGAATTACTTTGTTTGACATAGATAGAGATGGTATGATCATAATACATTCATTGTGTGACAGGGAGACTTGGGGAGTTACAGAAGCATGGGGTCCTCAATCCACATAGGTCTAATCCATAGTAGTACAACAGAGGGTTCCATATAGATATACATAGGAACTACTCTATGTTGCGTACATAGGGAGGCAATATGAATGCAATACATATATCTGGCAAGATCATGCTATGTGGATGACAAAAGTGATTGATCATGAATTTTTGAAGGTTTGATGCAGTGTTGTCCAGCAAAACGGCTTCCTACATTGGTCTCTTGCAACGATGGGAAGCTGAAAAAACATAAGAGCTTGTGATCGACGATGTGTAAAGTTTTTTTAGATGGGAATAGCACCCTACGAGTGGTCCTCCTCTTCTTGTTGTCTTTAAAAGGCACATAGTGGATGCTGACAATGAGTAATCGTGTGGTTAGCACATAGAAGTTGCAGCAGTGTTGTGTGCCAACGCAATGGTATAAATGAAATGGAGAGCACCTATTGTTTTTTCTGTGACAGGGTTAGAATTGGTTTCTCCTATAGTGGTATCCTGTGGGTAAGCAATGAATAAGAGAAACGAGCATTAAGAATTTGTTAATACACATGATTGAAAGTATCTTGCCATGCATTTTTACCTCAGAGAGCACTATCTGGCTGGTCTGTGCAATGTTCTAATGCTTAGGAGGCAATATAGCGGCTTCTTGTTTAGCCTTAGGTTGAGGACCATGGTTGACTGCAGTCAGTGAAGAGAGCTGCGTAGGGTGTTGGCCTGATTGTAGATGGCCAAGTACCAGAACTCCTCAGCCTGAAGTTTTATTTTGCATTTTTCAGCTCTGCAAAGTTTGCATCATCTATCGTGACTATACCTATGTTCTGCAGGTATATGAGGGTGGCAACACACGTAGATTCAATGCATGGTCCGTGGAATTTCTTTCTTGTGCTTGACACACTTTTGCTTTGTGGAGGTAGGTCAATGGAGACAGAGATGTCCACATCGCTGCTGCACATGTCGGTAAAAGTGAATTGATGGATTGTGCCACCAATAGTTTCAATTGCTCGGTCAAGAATGAATTGCTTGCTGATGGTGACACAAATGGGAGATAGCCTGGATTGGACGAGAGGTAAAATGTCTATATCAGTACGCCATGAGTCAAGAAATCGAGGAATGAAGAGGAGAATGATACGGCAAAAGATGGGAACTAACCATATATTCATTAGAGAATAGGCTTTCTCCAAAACACATACGCACGTACTTTTCAAGATGTGAAGAAAGAGAATGGATTAGAGTACATATATGCACATAGTAATAACAATAAGATTCAATAGGCACAGAGAAGGGAAGAAGGCAATAATCCATCATGAGAGTGGTCATAGTGACAGATATATTGACAATGTGGGTGAGTGCCCTATAACCTCGGCCTTGCTGATGAATATATCTAGGTGCATACAAATTACCCACAAGCAAATTCACAGCTTAAGCGACCATGGCTCTAAGCTAGGGCCTCCCACTTCGCTTACACTTTCAGGTTTTTTAAACATTGATAAAAACATCACTTAGTCATATGTTAGCACCATACTCTATTATATAAAAGTTTGTGTAAACAATTAGGGTGACTTGAGCTCAGCAACCGTATCAAAATCCTAAGCTCCTGAATACTAACACAAACACATGGTAGGGCACTCAAGAAGGAAATGATGAAACATAGCCATTATTAACGAATTAAAGCAACTACTAATATTAGCAAGGGTGATGGTTCCTTTAATTGTGAAAATACTAAAAAGAACCTCTAATACAGTTCCTGGGCAGATGCAATTTCATTATCTAATGTAGATCTCAGCAAATTTGAAGTCATGGTGCAGACGATAAAGAGCAGGCCAAGTCATGTACTAGTGAATTACCTAATCAGTGCTTCCCTTGTCGAGATGCGCACTGAACAAACCTTTTGAGGCATCACTGTTTGATGATGCTTCAACCTATAGAAGATGGAAGATTCGTTCATTGACAGAGTCAGTTTCTATATCATAGGTTGTTCTTTGAAGCCAGTAATGCCAATCAATAAAAGGTTCAATTTTGACTTTTAAATACATTAAATTGTCATAAGGTAGTGAACATAACAACAACAATAACAAAGCCTTTAGTCCCAAACAAGTTGGGGTAGGCCAGAGGTGAAACCCATAGGATCTCGTAACCTACTCATGGCTCTGGCACATGGATAGCAAGCTTCCACGCACCCCTGTCCATAGCTAGTTCTTTGGTGATACTCCTAGCCTTCAGGTATCTCTTAATGGACTCCTCTC
This sequence comes from Triticum aestivum, assembly GCF_018294505.1. NCBI lineage: Eukaryota > Viridiplantae > Streptophyta > Magnoliopsida > Poales > Poaceae > Triticum > Triticum aestivum. The sequence goes on from NC_057804.1 coordinate 244,228,397, forward strand.
ATGTCAAATTCGGTCTACCCCGACCTCCCTTGACATTCTCCGCACACTTTAGCCATCCGCTATGCACCAGAGCTTCTGGGGGGCCTGCGCTAAATATGCCAAAACTATCTCACACGATGTTGGACAAGCTTCTCTTCAATTGGTGCTACCATCAAGGCTAACCTCCTCCTCCTCACACCTAGTAGTACTGAAACCGCACATCATGTACTCGGTTTTAGTTCTACTAAGCCTAAACCCTTTTGACTCCAAGGTTTGTCTCCATAACTCTAACTTCCTATTTACCCTTGTCCGACTATCGTCAACTAGCACCACATCATCCGCAAAGAGCATACACCATGGGATATCTCCTTGTATATCCCTTGTGACCTCATACATCACCAATGCAAAACGATAAGGGCTCAAAGATGACCCCTGATGCAGTCCTATCTTAATCGGGAAGTCATCAATGTCGACATCACTTGTTTGAACACTTGTCATAACATTATCGTACATTCCTTGATGAGGGTAATGTACTTTTCTCAGACTTTGTGTTTCTCCAAGGCCCACCACATGACATTCCTCGGTATCTTATCATAGGCCTTCTCCAAGTCAATGAACACTATATGCAAGAAGGCGGCGGCAGCGGGCGGTGCTGCTGCTGCGCTGGGGCGGGGCGGTGCGAGACGATGGAAGAGGAGGCGGTGGCGGCGGCTTATAAAGGCGGGGGCGACCTCAGCTTGGAGGAGGGGGCACGCGGCGGCGGTTCTGGAGAGTGGTCCAGCTTGGACTCCTTCGGCGGACGGCGGCGGCGACGCTTGGGACTCCAGTCCCGACCCGGTTGGGCTGGCGTGGCACTGGGCCGGCTGGGCTTCGGCCTAGTCAGTCCGAAACTCTCTTTTTAAAAAAAATTCTACCAAAGAGAAAAAATTCATAATTAAATATAAAAAATTCTAAAAATTCTAGAAACAATTTTCACCGTCCAAACCTAGTATTTAGGACAAGATGAACATTTTTCTGGACTAATATGCAATTTTTAGAAATGTAATATTTTCTATTTCAAATAAAATGGCAAATAAAACACCAACAAAAATGATAATTTGATTTTAAAATTCTTTCTCCAATGTTTCTGTTAGTTTGAAGAAGTCATATTATCTTCTCTCGTATATTTTAAATGTTGGAAATAGTTGGAGAGAAAATAATAAAATCAAATTGATCCTTTCTTCAAATTTGAAATAAATTCAAATATGAATTTTGTGAAACCTCCTACTCTCTCTCCTTGGGTCCTTGAGTTGCTTAAGATTTCTAGGATCACAATAAAACGCAACAATAAATATGATATGCATATGATGATCTATGTATAACATCCAAATTGAAAATTGGGATGTTACAGATTTTAAGTTGATTCTTTTTGCAGAGGATTAATAGACAAATTCCTCACGTCCACAAATTTATTTCATAATTTTTGGAGTTACAGAAGTATTCGAAATTTTTAGATTGCTACATACTATTCTGTTTTTGACAGATTCTGTTTTCTTTGTGTTGTGTGCTTGTTTTAATGATTCTATGGTTTTCTTTGATGATTTTTTGCCATAGAAAAGTTGGAATACAGTAGATATAATGGAAAAACAAAATAAGAATATGTTTGCTACAATACTTATATTAGTGGTTTGGTTTCTTATACTAACGGATCTCATGAAGGTTTTGTTTGAGTTTTGTGTGATTGAAGTTTTCAAGTTTTGGGTTATCTTATGATGGATGAAGGAATAAGGATAAGCAAAAGGCTAAGCTTGGGGATGCTCGAGGCACCCCAAGATAATATTCAAATAAGTAGCAAGCAACTAAGCTTGGGGATGCCCCCGAGTGGCATCCCCACTTTCTTCTAACAACCATCGGTATTTTACTTGAAACTATATTTCTATTTGTCACATGATATGAGTTTTGCTTGGAGCGTCTTGTATGATATGAGTCTTTGATTGTTTTGCTTTGTGTTTTAAGTGTTGAATCCTTGCTGGACACACCCTTTTTAGAGAGGCAAAAATTATGCTATGCTTGCTCCTATGCTTCACTTAAATTTTTAGAGCGATGGACTTGCTCTAGTACTTCACTTGTATCTTTTGAGCACGGTGTGCTTTGTTAATTTTGAAAAAATGTTGTCATCCTTCACTTAGATTTATTTGGGAGTTAGTAAATTTTGAAGAAATTATCTCTTGCTTCACTTAGATTATTTTGAGAGAAAGAAAAAAAATTATGCTCATGATCTTCACTTATATTTGTTTGAGCTTACCAAAAGCAACATATGAAAATAGTCCGAAAATGATAGATATCCAAGAAGGATATAATAAAAACTTTCATGAAGATCATTGGACAAAATAAACTTGATTCTTAGGAATGGTTTTGAGATATGACGATATGATACGTGAGTCATGTTGATGAGTAATTGTGCTTTAGTAAGAATATTGATGTTAAGGTTTGTGATTCCCTATGCAAGCACGAAAGTCAATAGTTATGCAATGAAATTTATATCCTACTTGTGGTGCATTATTCGGTGTTACTTACGCTTAATGCTTGGGTATGAGATTTTTTGCTTTTTGATTGGTCGCTTCTCAATCGTTTTGCTAGCCTTCATTTTGCACTAAGTATGATAACTACTTGTGCATCCAAAACCCTTTAAACCAGTTTTGCCATATGAGTCCACTATACCTACCTATATGCGGTACTTCCATACCGTTCTAAGCAAATTTGCATGTGCCATCTCTAATGTTCAAAATAAATTTCTCTTTTGTGTTCTGTACTACCTGTCGGTTCAATATCCGGCGTATCTCGTAGTAGGGGTCCTAAGCTAGGCGTCTTGGAACGATGGTAACATGGACACGGGATTTTACCCAGGTTCGGGCCCTCTTGATGGAGGTAAAACCCTACGTCCTGCTTTTGATTGTATTCATATGAGGATAGTACAAAGTACATGTGTCTACCACGAGATAGTAATAATGAATATGAGATTGTCTATTGACTAGCCTGGCCTCGGTTTATATAAGACACCGGAGGCCTAGGGTTTAGGAGAGTCCTTGTCTTGGGCGCCAAGTCTTGTGGAGTCTTCCTTGTATGCGGCAGGGGTTGTCCGAACTGGCCCATGAGTATATGGCCATGGGGGTCCTCGGCCCAATCCAACTGATCGGGAGACGATGTCGTGAGTACCCCCTAGTCTAGGACACTGTCAGTAGCCCCCTGAACCGGTCTTCAAGTTGGGGACGCTCCTCGATTCGTCCGAATAGTTCTTCATCTTTGGTCGTCGGTCTTGAAAACTGGTTCAACAAATCCTCTCGTCTTTGATCTTGAGGATCGTCGAGGTGACTCCGAAGAGTTTACATGTCGGGTATCCGAGGAGCTCCATTAAGTTTCCGGCCTTTCTCAGTGCGTTGTTATTTTTGTGCCATGCCTCGGGTTTGAAGTTGTTCCCGAGCGGCAATGTCCTCTTGTGTCCGAGCTCCAATGTCGCACTACGTTCGAGGTATCTTTAGCAGCCGAACACCAACACCAGACCGCTTCCGAGCTCCAATGCCGGAATGTATCCGAGCTCCAACGTCGGACTATGTCCGAGCTCCAACGCCGGACTATGTCCAAGCTCCAACGCCGGACTATATCCGAGGTGTCATCGATCACCTTGGTTCAAAAAAGTTGAAGGAGTTTAGTCGAGCTTAATGGAGGAAATGCCCTCTATGGAGCTAGCCCCTAGCGTCTGAGATTTATGTCGGACTGCTTCCGGGGTGTCTATTGTAGTTGAGCACCAACGCCGGACTGTATCCGAGGTGGTGCACCACCTCGGCCATGGACTAATTTTTATGAATTTAATTCCGAATTATGCAATGTAATATCTGCCGAGATGTATAGCCAGTAGCCCTCAAGGTGCGTGTTGGCCTAATATCCGGGACGCACCTGAAGGAAAAAATCAAACCGCTAACCCTAGTAGCCCCTGAGACTCAGGTCGATTCATAAAATCAGCCTGAGGATCAATTCCTAGCTCGGCAGCATACTTAGGAATAGAAACGCGATGTGCAAAGTCCTCGAGACTCAGGTTGGGTGCGGCTGACCAACCTGAGGATAATAATCTCCTCGAAAACTATATTGCGCTTTAAATTTTCTGCATTGGATTGTCAATGCAGTAGCCCCCGAGACACTAGTTGGGTGGCAACACCAGATGAAGGCATCGATGTGCCCTTTTAATATTTGTAAATAATAAACCCGAAGCCTACTAGCCCCCGAGTCTTAATGCGGGCACAGGAGGCCGAATTAAGGATCGATATCCATAGTAAAATCACAAATTATGTGTAATGACTCTATGTATCCAAGTACTTTACATAATTAATGCTCGGATCCGCATTGTAAAAAACTTTGTTGACCGACCATCGGCTGCAACCTCCTCGGCCAGCAGCCGAGGAGTGTTTGTCCTATTTTATAAAGCCTTTATGAGGACAAAGATTTACGGCAAACAAGGCAATCTGGCCATACGGTTTTATAAACAAAGGTACGTGGAGAGATATGTTATATTACTTTATAATGTAAGAAACATCTTCCAAAGAAAATAATCCCTCTATTAGTTTTTTTCTTTGGGTTGTCATGCTAAGCATGATCATGAAACCTCAGCTCCGATCAATGTGGGAGGAAAATACTGAGGATTTAGGGATTTAGTTCGGGGAAAGCTTCCAAACTATGTGCTCTAAATGAACCCAAATTTTTACCTCCGTTGCGACCGTTTATAATCTGAAAGTGGCCATCGTCGACTTCTACCCCCTTGTAGATGCTATGCAGGGTGTTTCCACAATAACAAAACAACCCTTAGCCGACGTCTCGGTGCCCGAAGGCGGTTGTGTTAGCGGAAACGAGGCAATCAGATATGCGGGCTTTATGACTTTCACTTAGTCATAGGAGCTCAAAGTTGGGAGGCCATCAAGTAGCCCCCCGGTTAGTGTTCGGCAACAACCGAGGTCAAGCCGTAAACACTTCGGCCGAAGTTATGAACGGTCCGTCATTTAATACAGTCATCGGACCGCTGACCAGTTTACGCTTATTGTGACAGTCAGTTTTCGGCTTTCTCCACTGAGGTGCTTAACCATGTGAGCTGGAAGCACAATCGCAGTGGTTCTCCCTTTGCACACCTAGCTGAACAAAGCGGAACATAGGAGGCAAGCACAGGAGCCGGGCAACCCAACTATTGACCAAAGAAACAATTCGAAACTGATGCATATATAGCAATATCCGAGAATTTTTGCTGAATCTCTAAAGGTGTCCGGCATTGCACTGCGAGACTTATGCCGAAAACACACAAATAGTTTAAAAGTGCCATAGGATTGGAAAACCAAAAAAATGTCAGGAAAAACTCGACGTCCGGACTAGATCGATTGTTCGGTGCCAATCAGAAAATTGGTCTATGAAAAAAAATTGTGCTTCTGTCGTGCTTTAACATGACACACCCAATCTCAAGACTTCAAGCGGGCCAGCCTACGGCTTCGACCTCCTATCCCGAAGGCGGAGTCCTCCTCGTTAGGCCAGTTTAGCAAACTTTAGCGGCTCTGAGAGAGAAATTAGGCTCCTCAGCTATTGACCGCACACTCGCGTCGAAAAAAGGAGTGATAGAAAAAAGACTTTGCGACGACTAAGAAGAAGAACACTTACTATAAAACAACTCACATAAATTTAAGAGCCCCCGTGTGACTTGGGTAAAAGAATTTTATGTATAATGATTGTATGTACCAAAGTACTTATATCATATATGTGTTCACCCGAACTTTAAACGCGTCTTAACTGACCGTTGGCTTCTCCCTCTTCAGCCAAGGGCCGAAAAGTGTTATGTACTCCACCTGTCGAGAATATCGACGGTGCTTCCAATAACCAGGCAATCAGGCCATAAGGCTGTAACAGACAAAGCGCGCTTAGGGAACTTATGCTATATTACTGACGAAGTGTAAGAAGCATCTTCGAAGAAAATAGTACCCCCATCGATACCTTTCTTTGGTTGCTCATTGTTACTATGAGACTTGTGCAATAGATTTTTTGTACTCATGAGTTCCGTTGTGTGCCGACCATAATTGAAAAAAATAAGAGTACTAGCTTTCGGCTTTACCCAGTCTGAGGTCAGAGCTCGGAGGACCCGGTCGTGACAATCGCAGAGGTGCTCCCTTTACTCCCTAGCCGAATAATCGGGAGCGTAGGGGTAAACACAGGAGCAAGGCAACCCAGCTTGCGGAATACTTAAGTCAATATGGTGCATATTGTGGCGTAATACACAAACAAGGAACGGAGCCGTATAAATATAATCATATGCAAGAGGAAAGGCTCCATAAAGGAAGCCCCCGGTTAAACGGGGTATGTGAGTTTGTGTGTCACAAACAAAGTTTGGACAAGGAAGATTTTCACAAACAACTTTTTGTCAAAAAAGTATAATGCTTGGTCGAACCGAACAAAATTTAAAACTGGAAGTATTTGAGCATGAGAGCGACTTAGCTAGTTAATGTGTTAGACATTGATGACGCGGTCCGAGCTTGATGCGGGACAAGGTTCCAGCCCCCAGGCTGGTCCCGAGGTGGCCGAGTAGAGAGTTCGGCACTCCGGAAAGATGAAGCCCCCTGTCCAGCCGCGGTGATGGAGCAGGTCGGCGGGTGACACCAGAGTCCCTAGTTGAGTAGGTTGACGAAGCGACGACGCGGGGTTGCCAACATAGGGCAGCGCGCTAAGGCGACAACACAATGTGGTCGACAGAGGCGACAGCGCGGCTCAGTCTAAGTCGATTGGCTGCACAGATAAGATAGTGCAAACCAAAAGTAATGACAAATAAAGATAATAATGTATATTAAAAAAATTCTTCTACTTAATTAATATAAGTGAAGTAAATAATGAAAGAGATATGGCCTCAGCGTCGAGGTCGGCCCGGTGAAGTGGTCGTGTGGTGATGCTGACAAAGGGATGTGCGCCGAGGCGACTCCCCAACTTGATCAACACAGGAACGACTACGTTGTTGGCCCCATAGAGTTGACCACGCGACGAAGTCGAAGGTGATCACCTGTGCACATAAAATAGTGCAGTCCAAAAATAAAAAATCTTCTATTTAACTGACATAAGGGATTTTTTTTGGATAAATATGGCCTGGGCGACAAGGTCAGCCCGGCGGAGCCGCAATGCGGAAAAGTTGACACAGGGACACGCGTCAACTTGGTCAACGTTGGCGGGATGACGATATCGCCTTGCCGAGGTGTTAGCGCGGCCCAACCTAAATAGATTGCATGCACACACAAAGTAGTGCAACCAAGAAATAATAATAGTGAAAAAAAGGTGCATAATTAATTTATGCGAAATAGGTTTGGTAAATATGGCCTGAGTGCCGAGACTAGCTCGATTGCGCGATGGCGTCGTGGTACGACGATGTCGGCGAAGGTTGGCCTGCCCAGGTGACTCGGAGAGGATGGCCGGACTAACGCCAGGTACAAACATCGGTAGAATTTCTCTGCAGAAACAATGCAGTACACGCCAACAGAAAAAACTCCATGCGCAATAACTTTGCGTGCTAACCAAATAGTTAGGAAGGATGAAACCTGGAATTATTTTGCATGTAGCAGACCAACGAGGAAATTCTTCAAGATCCCAGGTGACCTAGTACTACACCAGACCATCCTCCGGGAGAAATTGCAGTGGCAATTAATGAAGAATCAACAAAAAAAATCAAGCATTAGATTTGGCTTCACATGAATTAGAAAAGCAAAGCTAAGGCATACTACACATTGATTAGATCTCGAAGATCGTGTTGCACTTATACTAATAATACCAATTAACAAATTGGATAACTTCCCTGATGCTTCACGTGGAGTTGGACTAGTATTCGGCCAGGGGACTTGGCCTGGGACTTCGGCCGGTGGAGGAAGAAATAGTGGCGGTTGATCATCTCTGATTTGACCACTAGTTGGACTAGTATTCGGCTGGTGCTCTAGTACGCTTCACGGCCAATTGGCCATAACACGTCCATGACCAAATCATCAGGGAACGGTGGCGCTTGTCGCTCATGGACGCGGCCGCCTATACTTTTGATCTGCGAATAATTAGTGTACACCAGCAACAGGGCTCGAAATAATTTTTTCATTACAGGATGATCTAATCAGAAGAACATCACCTGGTTCACCCCATCAATCAGTGACGATCACCCAGCAGGCTCTCAATGAAAGCACCAATGTTGGTTCAATATCCGGCGTATCTCGTAGTAGGGGTCCTAAGCTAGGCATCTTGGAACGATGGTAACATGGACACGGGATTTTACCCAGGTCCGGGCCCTCTTGATGGAGGTAAAACCCTACGTCCTGCTTTTGATTGTATTCATATGAGGATAGTATAGAGTACATGTGTCTACCACGAGATAGTAATAATGAATATGAGATTGTCTATTGACTAACCTGGCCTTGGTTTATATAAGACACCGGAGGCCTAGGGTTTAGGAGAGTCCTTGTCTTGGGCGCCAAGTCTTGTGGAGTCTTCATTGTATGCGACAGGGGTTGTCCGAACTGGCCCATGAGTATACAGCCATGGGGGTCCTCGGCCCAATCCAACTGATCAGGAGACGACATCGTGAGTACCCCCTAGTCCAGGACACCATCTCTACCCGCGAGGCGGTAAAGGGTAGCCAATATCTCCTGAAGGACCCAATGATTATAGGCCAATCTCCCTCACAAATACATGCCTCAAATTCCTCACTAAACTCCTGGCAAATAGACTCCATAAGGCTATCCTCACATGCATCCATAAAAACCAGTATGGTTTCCTCAAATCAAGGTTCATTCAGGATTGCATTGCATGGAGTTTAGAATACATTCACCAGTGTCATCAGTCCAAGAGACCAATCCTTATCCTTAAGCTTGACTTTGGTAAAGCTTTTGACACTGTAGAACATGATCTGATTTTACTATTGTTGAAATATAAGGGCTTTGATGCAAAATGGATTGGTTGGATTAAAGAGCTTCTTTCTTCTGGATCTTCTTCCATCCTTCTAAATGGTTTCCCTGGTAAGTAGTTTAATTGAAAAAGTGGTGTAAGGCAAGGAGATCCTCTATCACCACTCCTCTTTGTTATTGTTGCTGATCTCTTGCAATCTATGGTTAATCAAATGCTTCAGCAAGGTTTACTGCCTCTCCAAATACCTTCTAATGATCATGACTTCCCAATAGTCTAATATGCAGATGATACCTTGTTGATTGTTCAAGCTGATGATTCCCAACTGCTAGCCCTTAAGAATATGTTGATTGCCTTCTCAAAATCAACTTGTTTAAAAGTCAATTTTCATAAGTCTTGCATCTTGCCCATCAATGTCACACAGGAGGAAGCAGTTAGATTGGCTCCTATTTTTGGATGTCAGATTGGATCCCTTCCTTGCACATACCTGGGTTTGCCTGTGGGTACCACAAAGCCTAGAATTCAAGATCTGGTGCCTGTTGTTGACAGAGTTGAGAGGAGGCTCTCTGCTAGTTCCTCTCTGCTTTCCCGAGGTGCAAGATTGAAGCTATTGCAATCAGTCCTTTCCTCTATGCCCATTTATTTTCTTTGCAGTCTGAGTCTACCAACTACTATTATTAAGCAACTAGAGAGAATAATGAGGCAATGTTTATGGAGAGGTAATTTTGGTACACCTAAACAATCTTTAGCTGCCTGGCCAATGGTTTGTAAGCCAAAAGATAAAGGGGGGCATGGGGATCATCAATCTTGAAGTCCAAGATAGAGCCTTGCTCACAAAGCACTTGCATAAGTTCTATAACAAAGCAGATATACCTTGGGTTTCCTTGATTTGGGACACATACTACAATGGAGTGGTTCCCCATGCAACTGTGCAGTGTGGACCCTTTTGGTGGAGAGATATCATAAAGCTAAATGAGGTTTATAGATCTCATACTATTATCACCATCAACGATGGAAGCAGGTCTCTGTTTTGGCATGATGTTTGGATCTTGGGGGAAGCCATTTGCCAATCAAGGAGAAATTCCCCAGACTTTTTTCCTTTGCTCTAGATGAAAAGATATTTGTCAAGGACTTTATTGAAGACTTTCATATTGTTACTTATTTACGATTACCAATATCTCAGGAGGCAATGGATGAGTTGGTTTCTCTTAACTCTGATTTAAGTGGATTGCAAAGATGCCCCCAGGAACCTGACTCTTGGTCATGGACACCTGGTGAAGGATCATACTCTGCTAAGAGTTACTATACTCTGGCCCATGCACATTTGCCAGATGTTGATCCTTGTAAATGGATTTGGAGATGCAAATGCATAATGAAAATCAAGGTTTTTGCTTGGTTAATGTTGAATGATGGGCTAAACACCAGAGACATGCTTGTAAGAAGACACCGGAGATCTGAAGATGAGGATAACTTATGCCCTATGTGTGTGGCTAATGTATATGAAGACAGAGATCATCTGTTTTTCAAGTGCATCTTAAGCAACAGAGTTTGGAATTATCTACAGATTACCTGGTATGCTGGGCTATCTCCCAAAGAATGTATTCTGGCAGCCAAGAGGAGTTTCCAGCAACCTTTATTCTTTGAGGTTGTTTACCTTGCTGCATGGAGCATCTAGACTACAAGGAATGACAGGATCTTCAGGCATATTAGGCCAACCTTTGGGGGCTGGAAGGCCAAATTCATCCATGACATCACCCTGCATTCCCATAGGATGAAGGCTTCGATCAAGTCATTGCTTCTCCAGTGGATTAATGCTCTGCCATGACCTATGTGACATGAACTTCTATTGTACATTTGTATATATGTTGTTGTTGTATATTCATAGGTAGGTCTATTAAACTCCTAGATAGCTTTTATTTAGTTTTTCTTTTATTGTAAGACTTGGAGCTCTATTTTAATAAATGGTTGTGGGGCTTTTGCCTCACAGTGTTCAGTCAAAAAAAGGGTAGCCAATATTTTCCATGCTAGATGTGTTATTCTCACGATGAGTGTTTATTCACTTGTCATTGCACGAGATTACGACAAAGGTACTAGGGATGCCTAGTCCCGAAATGAATAAATGAATTTACTTTATGTTGTCAAATAATAAATTCCTTGGAAAGTGTTGGTATGGAAGGCACCCATGGATACGGCTAACCATGGAAAGTGAAAGTTATGGTGGAAAAATGAATAAACTTTATTTTATGTTTAGGAACCACCTAGGATGTATCTAGCATGGAAAGTGTTGGGATGCTCCAAGTCATTTTTGTTGGTAGGAAAAGTATGCCTCTCAAAAATAATTTTATCTCTCAATTTAAGCTATGAGCTCTGGCACCTCTACAAATCCCTACTTCCCTCTTCTAAGGGCCTTTCTTTTACTTATGCAATTTTTATTTTGAATTTGAGCCTCCATCTTCTCTTATAAAGCACCAACTAAGGGGCACTATGATCGTATTTGAGCATTGGGTGTAGCTAATATTTGAGTGTGTTTCATGAATGGATCAATGATTGAGCATGATGGGCTAGGGATAACTTGCTTTAGTGTTGATATTTTGGAAAACATGGTTGCTTGTTGGTATGCTTGAGTATTGAAGTCTTCATGTCAAAACTAGACTATTACTTTGAATCATATAAAAGTCCATATGTCCATGCTATAAAGAAAAGAATGTGATGAACATGTTAGGCAGCATTCCACATCAAAAATTCAGTTTTTATCATTTACCTACTCGAGGACAAGCGGGAATTAAGCTTGGGGATGCTAATACGTCTCCAATGTATCTATAATTTTTGATTGTTCCATGCTGTTGTATTATCATTCTTGGATGTTTTACAATCATTTTGTAGTCATTTTATATCACTTTTTGGTACTAACCTATTGACATAGTGCCCAGTGCCAGTTGCTGTTTTCTGCATGTTTTTTACATCGCAGGAAATCAATATCAAACGGAGTCCAAACGCAACGCATCTCCTGGAGGATTTTTTGGGCCAGAAGAAAGCCAATGGGCCAAGGAAGCACCTGATGGGCTGCTCGAGGGGAGCAGCACCCACCAGGGTGAGCCAGGGGGCCCAGGCGTGCCCTGGGAGGGTTGTGCCCACCTCGGGTGCCCCTCGAACCGCCTCTTTGCTCTATAAACACCCAAATATTACAGAAACCCTAGGGGAGTCAACGAAATATTGATCCAGACGCCATAGAGTCCAGAACCACCAGATCCAATCTAGACACCATCATGGAGGGGTTCACCACTTCCGTTGGTGCCTCTCCTATGATGCGTGAGTAGTTCTTTGTAGACCTACGGGTCCGTAGTTAGTAGCTAGATGGCTTCCTCTCTCTCTAGTTTATCAATACAATGGTCTCTTGGATATCCATATGATGTAAGTCTTTTGGCAGTGTGTTTGTTGGTATCCGATGAACTTTGAGTTTATGATCAAATCTATGTTTTTATCCATGAATGTTATTTGAGTCTTCTTTGATCTCTTATATGCATGATTGCTTATAGCCTCGTATTTCTTCTATGATATTTGGGTTTTGTTTGGCCAACTTGATCTATTTATCTTGCAATGGGAAGAGGTGCTTTGTAGTGGGTTCGATCTTACGGTGCTTGATCCCAGTGACAGAAAGGGACCGACACATATGTATCATTGCTACTAAGGATAACAAGATGATATCTATATCTGCCGCAATAGATAAATGGATCTCGTCTACATCATGTCATCGTTCTTATTGCATTACTCCATTTTCTCATGAACTTAATACACTAATGCATGCTGGATAGCGGTCGATGTGGAGAGTAATAGTAGTAGATGCAGGCAGGAGTCGGTCTACCAATATTGGACGTGATTCCTATATAATGATCATTGCCTAGATATCGTCATGATTATTTGAAGTTCTATCAATTGCCCAACAGTAATTGTTTTCCCACCGTTTGCTATTTTTCTCGAGAGAAGCCACTAGTGAAACCTACGGCCCCCGGGTCTCTTTTCATCATACTTGCCTTTGCGATCTATTTTCTCTTCCATTTATTTTTAGATCTATTAAACCAAAAATACAAAAATACCTTGCTGCAATTTATTTGTTCCGCGATCTATTTATCCTATCTACCACTTTTTACCTCACGTTCTTGCCTATATTGAGGCGCCGTACCCGAAAGGGATTGACAACCCCTTTAACAAGTGGGTTGCGAGTATTTGTTATTTGTGTGCAGGTGCTGTTTACGTGGTGTGAGGAGGTTCTCCTACTGGTTCGATAACCTTGATCTCATCACTAAGGGAAATACCTACCGTCGCTATACTGCATCATCCCTTCCTCTTTGGGGAAATACTGACGTAGTTCTAGCAGACATCAACTACCAACCTCATATGCTTCTCCCCATTTTGCCAGTAAGGACCAAAAAGGTTTGAAGACATAGAGTTTCTACGCGTTCCCAGGTGGAGACGAAGTTGGAGCAGCAGGGTCAACATTGGTGTTAGGTGGTGCAGAGGGGCCTGGGGCAGCATCTTGATGTAGTGAAGTTAATGCTGGTGAAGTGGCATCGTCTTCTTCATCGACGACTCTCGCAACAATAGTTGCAGCCGAAGATGAGTACTCGGAATCTTCAATAGAAGGTGTTGGATGCCAACTTGCAGATTGTGGTGGCCTGGAGTCAAACTTGAATTTCTCAGTGAAGCCATCCTCATGAAGATCATCTTCAGAGCAGAGCAAGGTAAGGCTCTTCCAGGACCGCCGACAGGCTTCATGAGCAACGAAAGAATTCTTGGTGGCCAGGTTACGAATGCGATTGACATCAACCAGAAGGCTCTGCATTTGGCGTTTCAACCATTCATGATGCTTATCCTGCTTCTGATGCAAAGATACCAGAAGCTCACGGTCATTGAGGACACGTGAGCGCTTTCGAGGCCTTTGTGCAATTGTACTGGCAGTGGCTTCAGTATTAGCGCGATGCGGCATGCGCAAGTTGCCAGCCACGGGATAGTCAGGAGTAGCAGAATTTGGTACGTGAATGCCTTCAATAGGTTGAGTGAAGCTTTGATATTCAACATTCTGCAGATGGAGTGGCTTCTTTGCTGGATCATAGTAGATGGCTTCATAGGACATGTCAACATCAGGCAGAAATAGGACATGATTGCGGGCTGATGGTTGATAGTCAACTGTGCAATGAAGCTTGATTAGATGCACGATCCAGGGGGCATAAACTTTAGGACAAACAGATCAATTCTAGAAGCAGCCAGCTGGCGAATAAATAAATCCCGAGTGTTGAATCTTATGCCATTGACAATATAGAAGACCAATGTCTTCATGGCACCTTCGAGTTTAGCTCCAGAAGAGTATCCTTTGATTGGCCATAGAGTACGCCTCAGAATGTGATATACTATGTGGGGAAAGTACTTGAAGTCTTCAACAAAGAACTCTTTAGGGTATTTAGCGTCTTGGGGCAATAGCTTCATCATGCTCAGCATCTGACTCATATTTGGCTCAGGCTTCCGAAAGATGCTCTGCAGTTCATATTGATAGAGCTGACAACCTGGTTCGTATAACTCACTAGGAGTGGGCAGGGAAGTAATCTCAATGATGTCCTGAGATTTGGCTTAATGATGAACATCTCCTGTCATCCACTTAAGGACCCAAGTCTTCGGATCCCTGTTATAGCCTCAAATGTGCAAAGTTGCATGAAACTGCAGCAGAAGCTCTTCCTTCCAGTGCTCCTTGTCAGTCACAAAAGACAGCAGCCCAACATCTCTGAAACAATCAAGTGCCTCTTCAAGGCATGGTAGCCCAGCAACAACATCACAATCTAGACGCTTATGAGGAAAAATCCGGTCTTGGTTGTATAGGATGGACGAGTAATAGCTTCATTTCTATCGGCTCCAAAACCTGTCAGAGGAGATCTTGGGCTTTGTGTATGGGTTCTTGGCGCTGTCGAAGAATGTGTTGTGCTCTCTGAAGCTGAGCACACCAAACGAGCCATGTGTTGTTGCATCACTAGGAAGCCTAGGCAATCTTGGCTTTGGCTTCAAAGTCCGAGGCCTCTACTCCACGTGATAATCATATTGTGGCCTGGGAGCAGTGGGTGGAACCATTCTAGGCCATCTGACAGTTACCAACTCACCTTGATAGAATGTGCGTTCCATGGTATGTGGCCTTGGTGGAGGAACGACGTCATCAGAAGTGATTGGATGTTCAATGTTGTCAGTTGCTGCATTGGCTTTGGGCTCCACATTTTCTTTAGCCATGACAGTGTCATTGGCTTCAGTATTGATATTGGTGGCAGCCACATTGGCTTCAACCTCCATCTCTTCAACGACTGGAGGGTCTGGCACAAGCACATTCTCGGCTTGTATGACTGGATCACTGGTAAGGGGATTGGCTTCTCTTTCTTCTTCTCTTTCTTCATCGGTTGATGCAGCCAGAATGTCTTCAATAGCTTTTGCTTCGGACTCTTGAGCTGTCGCGGAGGAGATGGCGTCAGGGAACACTTGACGTGCTACTGAGCCAGTTGGTTGCACATCCTCCTCTGGTATGCTTGACATGGATGCCTGAGACTTGGGACCTCTGCGAAGCCTCCTGAACGAAGGAACGCCTGTGGTGAGGGGATAGTGAAATCAAAGTCGTCAGGACTTTCTTTCTGAGTCTAAAGCACCGGAGTGGTGACTTGAGCTAGAGGAGTGCGCATAATAGCTTCATCATCCATTGGCATATCCTGAATGATTGGCGTCATAGGACGAGGAGTCAGAGGACGACCAATACTGATCAATTCACTACTCGTCGAAGCAGGCAATGATACCATGGGTGTTGGTTCAAGCTAAGGAAGGACTTCATCATCATTTACATTATCTTCATGACCAATGTCTTCAGCAGCGTTGCAGTCAGCAGCTGGAACTTCTTCATTTTCTGGATCCTCTGTGGAAGCAGGCTCATGGACCACGAGGCGGTACTCGCGGTTGGTAGAGGCAGGTAATACAACAGAGATGGGTTTAACAATTAGGGACTCTGGGGCAGTAGCACACTCTTTTCTTGAAGACGCCCTTTGTATTCAACTTCTTCTTGGGGTGAGCATCATCAGATGTATCCTTGAGCTTCCTCTTCCTGGTTTCGGCTTCAGCTTGCCTAGTCTTCCTGAGTTCAGAAGCGGCAGAGGGGACCTTTGGCTTCAAGTCAGTCATGCTGGCAAGGAAGACAATGCTTGGTTGTCCCTGCCTTGGAGCATTGGGATTAGCTTCTGCAGGCTTCTTGCATTTCTTAGCAGCCATCCTGGGGTCGATGCTAGGACGCCCAAGAGCCTTTCTCTTCTTAGCTTCATTGTGTGCTTGCACACATTTCTACGCATAATACTTCATGCGCTTGCATGAGCCTTTGGATTCTTCATGCTTCTTGTTGAATTCTGCCTTGAGGTCGTGCATCATCTTCTTGAAGATTTTCACATCAGCCTCGCTGAGCTTGTCCATGTGTTTCTTGAAGTGTGCCTTCTCATGATCAATCTTGTTCTTGAGCTCGACGATTTTTTGAGCCAAGGCAAGTTCATTTGCAATGTCTCGATGAAAGGTACACTGATGTCCACTGGCAGCTACAGATCATCAAGGTTGATGCGTTGGTCCTCGAACCATTCATCAATGAAATTGTTCAGAATGTCAGCATCAAATAGAGGTAGATCCTGGAAGATCCCAGCCTCCTGTTTGCTCTTGATCAGCTGTTCCAGAGCATCATCTGCAAGATCTTCATCACTTGGCAGATCAATAGTGTTTTCCTCATTGCGTAGGACGGCAGCTGGAGTGAGAGCCTGCCCAGAAACCTTCTTGGGCTTTGGCTTCTTGTTCCTCTTGGACACGCGGGACTGATCTTCTGATTGCACACTGGTTTCAAGAGGTGCAGTTTTCAATGGCTTCTTCATCGAAGCTTTTGGAGCAGCAGCAGCAGAGGGCTTTGAAGCTTTAGACTTTTTCTTCTGCTTCGGTGGTGAAGGAGCATCTTTAGAGTCTGCATCTTCAGCAGATTGCTCCACTATGGCCCTCTGGGCAGCAATGTGAGACAGAAGCCCATCAAAGTTGGTGAAGGGGCCAATTCTGTTTTCATTGGCTTCATGTGTACCATCTGACCTTGGTGCAGACAGACAAGGGTTAAAGTCGAGTCCAAACCCCTTCTTGTTCTGCTTGGTAGAATCCTTGGCAAGCTGGAAGTTGCGCTTGAAGAGATATCATCACGACACCATAGAAGAGATGATGGGTCGGCATTTTCTGGCTGAGGTCCTTGGATCATGCATGGATAGAACTTCTGAGCAATAGCTTCAGGTTTTGTCTTCGGTGCTAAGTTCTTGTAAAGAATATCACCCCACGGGCGCTTGATGGCATTCTTCTCAGCATATTCAGGTGTCACGAAGTTGTACTTGAACCACTGCTCAGCCCAATATCTTTGGATCCATTGGATTCTGTTCTTGCGCTATGTATAGCTCTCTTCAAGATCAGATTTGTAGAGCTCATACAGATCTGGGGGCAGGTCCAGTGCTGTATTGCCACGGTGTTGCCTGCTGCCTTTCCTTGCAAATTTTTCAGTGGCCATTGGATTCAGACGGATTGGCTTCAGATTAGTGAAAGGCTTCCGTCGACTTGTCAAACAAGAACCGGCTCCAGGAGATTCCATATGAAGCTGTAAGAATTCTCCCAGGGACATGTACCTGTGACAGCGTTAGAGATGCGAGGGAAGGGGAAGAGGTCATATGCATTCTCAGAAGATTTTGAAGATAAATCAGTTAGAAGACATTGACCTCACAGTGTGAAGACATTCACTTATTTGAAGGAAGTTGGTTCCAAATTTGTACGAATCCAAGAATAAGTACAAGTGAGGAATCTAACTAGTTGTGAAGCATAAGTGGACGTACTTTGCAAGATATGTGATGCAGAAAAAGAAAGATCTAGATTTGGAAGTTTAGAAACCGCTTTTGGGTGAAGTTGACAGATTTGATGGATCTAAAAGGCGATAAAAAGCGAGTTTTATTTACCATAGAGGAACTACTAGATGAGGCAGAACGGATGCCTAGCAGTCCAATCTCCCGTGCCCTAACTTGGCGACGGAAGACACCTACGGCGGCGGCAGAGAAGACGAGGTCCGCAGCCGGCGTGAGGACGTCGTCGAAGAAGTCGCGGCAGCTAAGCGCTTCGTCCCTGGCGTCAACACGAGCTAACGGCGGCGCTAGGATTTGAGCGAGATGGTGAGGTGGAAGAGGAGATAATGACCGCGTGGGGGAGTATTTATAAGGAGGAGGGCGGTGTAGTACAATTACGCAAGTGCCCCTGGCGTTTCACATCTAAAGGACACGTGGCATGCATGCAACTTATCAGGAGTCGAACCATGTTCCCACGCACGCCTGGATTGTCGGGTGGTCGTTCCGGATTCTCTGGTTTTCAGGCAAAGGATAAGGCATTAAAAGCAGTTTTAAATGTGTGTCTCTGTATCTTCAGCTGACAAGGACACAGTGAAGATATTTGACAAGTGTCAACAGAATGCATATGACTAGACAGAAAGAATTTTTGGGATTAGCATAGAAGGGATTAGGGTCCGATCACATTCACTTAGGTCAGAAAAATAGCAACTTGGAGACATAGCTATAAGTGAATGTTGTAGAGGACAGAACACATATATAGTATTGAAGATAAATCAAGATTGCGAAGATATTGATTTTGAAGACAAATCAATGTTGAAGACAATCCAAATATGAAGATAATGCAATCATGACGCCAAATGGAATTCTTCAAGAAAGTGTGGTGGTGGCGTTACCCACCGTATAGGAAGTATTAGACCCAGACACGGTGCACAATTATCGTGGCGCTCCGAAGTCAAATTTCACATTAATGTATTCACACTCAGAGGGTTAGTCTTCATTGATTGAAGAAATACATTACTTTGTGTGTTGCACATCTAAGTCATCAACATGCATAAGCGTTAGGATGTGTGTCCATTACTGGATATTTGAGGATTCTAAGATATTTAGCTCACACCGCAGCTTGCAAAACCTTTTCTAATCCAAGGGCTTTGTGAATTATCTGCCAGTTGCTCTTCGGTGTTGACGTGAATGATATCAATATCTTCCTTGATGACATGATCTCTGAGAAAATGATGACGAATCTCAATGTGCTTTGTCTTTGAGTGCAGAACTAGATTTCTTGGGAATCTTGATGGCACTGTCATTGTCGCAGAAGAGTGGCACATTATTCATGTTGATACCATAATCCTTGAGAGTTTTCTTCATCCAGAGAAGCTAGGACAGCAAGATCCAGCAGCAATGTATTCAGATTCAGCAGTGGAGAGGGATACACAGTTCTACTTCTTTGAAGGCCAATAGACAGGAGATCGTCCAAGAAAGTGACATGTGCCTGATTTAGACTTGCGATCAACCTTGTCACCAGCATAATCACCATCAGAGTATCCAACTAGATCAAACGTTGAGCCCTTTGGATACCATAATCCTAGTGTTGGGGTATGAGCCAAATATCGAAGAATTTGCTTCACAGCAACGTGATGCGATTCCTTTGGTGCCGCTTGGAATCGGTCACACATGCAAATGCTAAGCATAATATCAGGCCTCGATGCACATAAATATAGTAAAGAACCAATCATGGAGCAGTATACCTTTTGATTGAACTCTTTACCATTGTTGTCAGGGCCAAGATGACTTTTGATTGGCATTGGCGTTGTGTACCCTTTGCAGTCTTGCATTCCAAACCTTTTGAGGCAATCTTTGATGTATTTTTCTTGTGATATTAAGATGCCATTGCGCTGTTGATGGATTTGAAGACCAAGGAAGAATTTCAGCTCTCCCATCATGGACGTCTGATATTACTCTTGCATCATTTATTCAAACTCATCAATGTATCTCTTATCAGTGCAGCCGAAGATGATGTCATCCACATATATTTGACACACAAACAGTTCACCGTCATATGTCTTCGTGAAGAGAGTGGGATCTAGAGAACCAGGTTTGAAGCCTTTGAGTGTGTCATACCAACCGTGAGGTGCTTGTTTGAGGCCATATAGTGCCTTGTTGAGCTTGTACACCATATCAGGATGCTTTGGATCTTCAAAACCAGGTGGTTGAGCGATATACACTTCTTCTTCAATTTTTCCATGGAGAAAGGCACTCTTCACAACCATTAGGTACAGAAGAATGTTGTGATGGTTAGCATAGGCCAGCAGTATACGAATGTCTTCAAGCCTAGCCACAACATGGAAGTCGATTCCTTCCACTTGTGTGTATCCTTGAGTGACGAGGCGATCTTTGTTTCTAACAACTTGTCCATGTTCATCGATTTCGTGCCAATGATCTTGTGCTTGCGAGGATCAGGATGTTTGACAAGCTCCCAGACATTATTCAGCTCGGATTGTTAAACTCTTCTTGCATAGCTTGAATCCATTCAGGTTCCATGAAGGCTTCTTCGACTTTCTTGTGTTCAAACACAAAGACAAAAGCAAAGTGACCACATAAGTTTGCTAGTTGCTTAGCTCTTGATCGAGTGAGAGGACCAGGTGCATTGATGCTATCAATAATCTTCTCAATTTGGACTTCATTTGCAACCCGATGATGAGTTGGATGAAGATTTTGATCAGACTGACTATTGTCTTCATCTTCAGCATTGGCTTCAGACTGAGCATTGTCTTCATGTTGATTAGGTGCAGAAATGATGATCTCATCCTCAGCCTGTTCCTCGGTGGGTAAGATTTCTCCAGTACTCATCAACCTGATAGCTTCGCCTGGTGTAGCTTCATCTAGCACATTTGGCAGGTGCTCTCTTTGAGAGCCATAGTTTCATTGAACTGCACATCTACAGTTTTAACCACTTTGTAGTGAAAGAGGTTGAAGACTCTGTAGGTGTGCGAGTCCTTTCCGTAACCAAGCATAAAACCTTCATGTGCTTTCGGTGCGAATTTAGACGTGTGATGTGGATCCTTGATCCAGCACCTAGCACCAAAGACTTTGAGGTAACTAACATTTGGCTTCTAACCAGTCAGAAGTTCATAAGATTTTTTTCTTGAAGAACTTATGAAGATAGACTCTATTGATGATGTGGCATGCAGTATCAATAGCTTCGGGCCAGAATTTTCTTGGAGTCGTGTATTCGTCGAGCATCGTGCATGCCATCTCAATGAGCGTTCTCTTCCTGCGATCCACTATGTCATTCTGCTGAGTTGTGTAAGGAGGAGAGAACTCATGCTTGATGCCCAAAGTATCAAGATAAGTGTCGAGGCTAGAGTTCTTGAACTCAGTGCCATTATCACTCTGGATGTGCTTGATCTTGATGCCATAATTCGTCATGGCCCGATTTGCGAAGCCTCTGAAGACATCCTGCACTTCAGTCTTATAGGGAATTATCTGTACCTAGGTGTCTCTCGAATAATCATCAACAATAACGAAGCCATAGAGATGTGCAGTGGTAGTAAGGGTAGATTAGTGAGTAGGGCCAAATAAGTCCATGTGAAGCAGCTCGAAGGGACGTGAGGTAGTCATGATTGTCTTCGAGGGATGCTTGGATCTAGTCATCTTCCCAACTTCACAAGCACCACATAGATGATCCTTCTTGAACTTGACACCCTCGATGCCAATGATATGCTTCTTCTTGGCGAGAGTGTATAGGTTCCTCATGCCCGCCTGTCTTAGCCGTCGATGCCATAGCCAGCATTCTGAAACCTTTGCTAGAAGACATACGGCAAGCTGTGGTCCTGCTGAGAAATCTACATATGCAGTTCACCTCTTCGATAGCCTTCGAAGACTAGAGATTTGTTAGATTCCATTAGCACAAGACAATGATATTTTCCAAATATCACAATCATGTTCAGATCATAGAGCATTGACACGGACATTAAGTTGTATCCAAGGGATTCAACAAGCATCACTTTGTCCATGTGCTGATCCTTTAGCAACTCTACCAAGACCCAATACCTTGCTTTTAACAGTGCCAGCGAATGTGATGGGGCTCTTAGTAGATGGATGTAGGGTTGAATCCATAAGAAGACTTCGATCACCAGTCATGTGGTCGGTGTAGCTGCTATCCATGATCCATTCAGTGGCTTTTGGAGTTGTACCCTACAGTGCAGTTAGCGGGATAGGCTTCACCAAGAGTATTGTGAAGCAGAAACATGTAGCAAACAAGCATATTATCAAAGTTTAGATTCATGTTAGGCATGATAGGATGCTCGTCAAGGAACCCTAGGACGAAATACATGGTAAGACCATTGGGGCATTTTATCTTGTGTCCCACAATATGTTTTATTTCTCCAGCATTGGCGTCAGAAGTCTTTGATTTCTAGCTGGAGACCTTTCCCTACAAGAGAAGTTAATTCTTCTTAAGCACCCACATCTTCAGGGGTGGCTTAGAAGCAATGATTCTAAGTGCAGCATCTGAGAACTTTGGCTTGGGAGCCCTAGCAAATAGCTTCGCAGGAGGAGAATAGTACTCATATGTATATGCAGAGAAGTTCTTAGTTTTGTGAACATAGCGGTTAGAGGAAACACGCTCATATTCATGAGTCTCATAATGATTCTCCTGCAAAACATTGGTGTTAGGGTGACCATGAGTGGTCCGCTGTCTGTATGAAGCCTTTGGGCCATATGATGCTTTTGGTTTGAGGTTTGTCTTCTTCCCAGGTGATGTCATGACGACATTCACGGGAAGCTTCTCAAGACAACTTTTGGGCACCCATATCTTCTTTTGGGGTGGCCCGTTCCTGCAGCTAGTACCAATGTACCTGGCAAACACTTCACCATTCTGATTCTTGAACATTTTGTAATTGGCATCAAAGGATTCATCAATGACAATTAGGTTAGCATAAGTGAAGCCAAATAAAGTGGAGGGGTCCACTTAAGGATTTCAGCAGCAACCCAGGTGGTTTTGGGGTACTGCTCAGGCATCCAGTATGAACCATCAACGTTCATTTTCCTCTCGAACCCAACACCCTCTTTTCTAGGGTTTTGGTTCCGAATCTGTTTCTTGAGGACACCACACAAATTCTGATGCCCTTTGAGGCTTTTGTACATGCCAGTCTCAAGCAATGTCTTCAACCTAGCATTCTCATCATCAATAGTAGTGGCATCCTCAGTAGAGGAGTTAGTTACCACATCAGCAGTTGAAGATATTGCAACATCAGAAGTAGCAGAACATCCAGCAACAGAGACAACATTATCATGCTCAAGACATTTTAAACATGGTGGAAAAAATTCTACCTGAGTGGAACTGATCTGTTGGGCGAGTAGTGAACCGTTCTCTTTTTGAAGATCTTCTTGAGACACTCTCAGTTTCTCAAGGTCTTGCTTCCTTTGAAGATAATCATCGGAAAGCTTCTCGTGAGAGGCTGAGAGATTTTCATGACGACTTTCAAGTTCTGCATACTTGACGTGAAGACTTTCAATATCTTCGATTAAGGACTGAGTTCGATTCATTTCCGCATCCAATGGGTCATCACTTTTGTCAGCAGCTTTTAAATATGTTCCATAGCAGTTTGTTGCTCAGTTGCTATTTTACCAAGTGTCTTATAGCTAGGTTTGGATTCACATTCAGAGTCATCTTCACTAGAGGTTTGGAAATAGGCATCACGAGAGGTTACCTTGGCACCACGTGCCATGAATCAGTAGGATGGAGCAGAGTCTTCATCATCATTAGCTTTGTCTTCAAAGTCGTGACCATTGTCTTCAGTGTTGAAGATGGACTTGGCGATGAAAGCTGACGCCAGAGCCAGGCTTGCCACACCTGAATCAGACTCCTCCTGGGACTCCATCAACGCCTCCTCAGAAGCAGACTCCTCCTCTGAATCCATCTCCTTGCCAATAAATGGACGAGCCTTGCTTGATGAGGTCTTCTTGTGAGATGAAGACTTTGACGATTTCTTCTTTTTCTTGTCATCGGAATCATATTCCTTGCTCTTATTCTTCTTCTTCTTTGATTCCTTATCCCACTAAGGACACTCGGAGATGTAGTGGCATGTCTTCTTGCATTTGTGGCAAGTTCTCTTATTGTATTCACGTGATGAAGCCTCATCGTTCTTTGAGCTAGATCTTGAAGACTTGTTGAACTAATTCTTCTTGGAGAACTTTTGGAACTTCCTTACAAGCATTGCAAGCTCTCTGCCAAGCTCTTCAGGATCACGAGAACTACAGTCAGATTCTTCTTCAGATGAGGAAACAATCTTTGCCTTCAGGGCACGGGTTCGGCCATAGTTGGGACCATAGATATCACGCTTCTTAGATAGCTGAAACGCATGTGTGTTGAGCCTCTTAAGTATATCAGACAGATCGAGATCTTTGAAGTCAGGATGTTCTTGTATCATCAGGGATAAGGTGTCAAATGAGATGTCAAGTGATCTCAGGAGCTTCTTCATGATATCATGCTTGGTGATCTCAGTGACGCCAAGAGCACGAAGCTCATTGCTGATATCAGTCAGGCGATCGAACGTGAGTTGGACATTCTCATTGTCATTTCTCTTGAAGCTGTTGAAGAGATTGCAAATAACATCAATCCTTGAGTCTCTCTGAGTTCAGATGCCTTCGTTGACCTTGGACAACCAGTCCCAGACCAGCTTTGCAGTTTACAGTGCACTCACACGACCATACTGCCCTTTGGTCAGATGACCACAGATGATGTTCTTGGCGGTTGAGTCCAATTACACAAATCTCTTGACATCAGCAGCGGTGACACCTTCACCGACTTTGGGAACGCCAGTCTTGACAACATACCAGAGATTGACATCAATGGCTTCAAGATGCATGCGCATCTTATTCTTCCAATAGGGGTAATCAGTGCCATCGAAGACGGGGCACGCAGCAGAGATCTTGATTATCCCTGCAGTCGACATAGCTAAAACTCAAGGTGGTTAAACTGAATCACACAGAACAAGGGAGTACCTTGCTCTGATACAAATTGAAAGTGCTAGTTATCGACTAGAGGGGGGATAGGTTTTATGAGAGTCTTCAAAACACGGTGGCTTTGAAGACAAACAAGTAAACTGAACCTATATAGTAAGCAGCAGAATGAAAACTACACTAGGAAAGCATTAGTCAAGAATACAATATAGTGGAAGCACGAAGACTAACTGCAGCTAGGTAGACATGATCAGGATGGAAGACAGTACGAAGCCAAACAGATATAAGTCTTCACATAGTGAAGTCAAATGAATTAAGCAGACAAGCAATGACTTCACGAAGACAAACTGAAGAGCAATGAGAGTAGGGGATAGAACCAGTTGCTTGGTGAAGACAAGGATTTGGTAGACCAGTTCCAGTTGTTGTGACAACTGTACGTCTGGTTAGGGAGGCTGAGATTGAACTCATAAGATCGTGTCTTCACCTTATTCCCCTTGAGCTAAGGATACCCAGTCCTCGCCCAATCACTCTGGTAAGTTTTCAAGGTAGACTTCCAAACCTTCACAGACTTCATTCACTGGCAAACCATAATGACTCTTGGATGCTCAGAACGCGATGCCTAACAGGCTGGAGGATTCACAATCCTCAAGTGTAACAAGTCTTCAGATCACGCGGACAGAAAGACTTTTGTGATGCCTAGCACTCTTTGGCTCTGGGTGTTTTTGGCTTAGTCCTCGCAAAGATCTCTCTCTCAAATGCTTCGGAGGTGGGTTGCTCTCAAACGACAAAAGTTGTGCACTAACTCTGAGCAGCCACCAATTTATGGTGTAGGGGGTAGGTTATTTATAGCCAAGTGGCAACCTGACCTGATATGTCCGAAATGACCCTGGGTCACTAAGGAACCGACACGTGTCAAATAGTCGGATTTCAAACACACGCGACAGCTTGGCTTGGGCTAGAAGCAAAGCTGACTCATCCACCTCTGGATAAGGTTTGCTCTCATTGTCTTTGCTTGAAGACATAGGATTTGGTTGAGCATCACATCGCTCACTCTGACTTTGTTCACTTGAACCCCACCTAACAATGCGGTGGTTCCTATGACTCAGTAAAGAAGAAAGGAAACTACGAAACATCTATGTCTTTGCACTCCATAATATTCAAGTGAATATCTTCACACATCATAATCTTCATCGTGAGTGTCTTCACGAACCACCATTGTCTTCAATGTCTTCACACATTTTTAGGGGTCATCTCTGGTAGGTAAACCGAATCAATGAGGGACTACTACTTGTTTTATACTGTAATTCTCACAAACACATTAGTCCCTCAACCAAGTTTGTCGTCAATACTCCAAAACCAACTACGGGTGGCACTAGATGCACTTACAGTGAGAAATGAAAAGAGGACAAAAGCGAGAAACGATTGGAACGAATGGGCGGCCAAGATTGGGACACGATAACGAGGAGGACCAGATCGAATGTCCAGCATGCAGATCGACCTAGGAGGGCCCTTATTCTGGCACAAATCAATAATTGAGATGGTCGTTGTCCAGATCATTACAGACTGTTCCGTTTTTGACAGATTCTGTTTTCAATACATAGTTTGCTTGCTTCCTAGTTTCTATGGCTTATATTGCTCAATATAAATTGTGAAAATGATAAGGTACAATAGGAATTGTGTGAGAACAATTATGAATCTTGTCTTTGACAATACCAAAGTGAATGATTTTTCTTTATCATACTAACCTATCTCACAAAGTTCCGTTAAGTTTTGTGTCATTGAAGTTTTCAAGTTTTGGGTGACATGTCAACATGAGGAGAATAAGGAGTGAAAAGATCCTAAGCTTGGGGATTCCCAAGGCACCCCAAGGTAATATTCAAGGAAGACCCAAGCAACTAAGCTTGGGGATGCCCTGGAAGGCATCCCCTCTTTCGTCTTCAACATTATCGGCAACCCGACTTGGACCTATATTTGTATTCATCACATGATATGAGTTTTGCTTGGAGCATCATTTTATTTTATTTTTATTTGCTTGATGATATTTATAATAATTTTTTGCATCTTTCATTTCAATAAAAAATTCAAGTATAGCCTTTACCATGCTTATTTTGCAAGCCTGCATGTTGCTGTTTGAAAACAGAAAGATTTCTACCATTGTCTGATTTGTTCTGGAAAGTCAGAACATGATAAAATCTTGAAAGTTTTACACAATAATCTAAAACAAATTTTCTATAGTGTTCTAAATTTTCAGAATTTTTGGAGTTAGTGAAGTATGAATCTTCTTGCGTTCTTTACAGACTGCCCTATTTTAGCAGATTGCTGTTATGTTTACATTTTTTGCATATGTTTGTCTGTTTAATGATTGTAGTTGAGGATAGGAGTATTAAATATGCAGAGGCATTTAGTATGCAATGTTAAATAATAATTTTAGTGATTTTCTACAGTAGAGAATGATAAGGTTTTTGCATTGATGTAACGCCCTGGATTCGATGCGCCAGGTGTCTTCCAGTTATTCGCCGTTGTTGCCATGTCATTGGCTTGCGTGTTTCATTTTGCCATGTCATCATGTGCATCTCATTTTGCATACGTGTTCATCTCATGCATCCGAGCATTTTCCCCATTATCCGTTTTGCAATCCAGCACTCCTATGTCATCCGGTGTCCCCTTCTTGTCTCTTTTCATGAGCGGGTGTTAAACATTCTCGGAATGGACCGAGGTTTGCCAAGCGGCCTTGGTACACCACCGGTAGACCGCCTGTCAAGTTTCGTGCCATTTGGAGGTCGCTTGATACTCCAACGGTTAACCGCGTAGCCCGAAACCTTTCTCTCTTTGCAGCCAAGCCCCTCTTCACCATAGCCCGTGAGCCCATCCAAACCCCCTCCATGCTCTCGGTCGTTCGATGACGATCGTGTGGGCGAGAACCGCTCCTCATTTGGAGTCTCCTAGCTCCCTCTACCTATAAATACACCTCCCCCTCCGAAAATCCCGGGTACAAACCCTAGCCTTCTTCCACCCCGCGCCACCCGACACGTCCGGTCCGGTCGGACGCAACAGCCGCCGCCCCCCGCGCCAATCAGCGGCTACCACATGGCTCTCTGCCGCCTCCCAGGACACCGGCCCGCCTGGCCCGCCTCCAGCCCCTGAGGCCCGCGCGCGCCCGCCTCCTCGCGCCGCTCGCCCGTGCGCCTTGCCGTCCCTCGCCGCGACCGCCGCCCGCTGACGCTCCTCCGCACCGCTGGCGCCGCCCAGCGCCGCCCGCCAGTGACCTCGCCGTTCCGTGCACCGCCGCCCCGTGTCCGACCCCGCCGCCTTGCTCCGCCGCCTCCTCCGCCGCCTCCCGCGTCGGGATCCGGCCGGATCCGGCGATCCGGCCCGGATCCGCCATCTCCGACGAGCCCTGCTCTCTTCCTCGACAGCTCCGGCGACCCCGCTCCGGCCAAACTCGATTCCCGTGCCCCGTTGACTTTCCCATGAGGTTGAATTTCTGCTAAGTCCCCGTATCTGTAACATTTTATGCCTCTATTCATCATGCCATAACTTTGTGTGTGCTGCTCCTTTTTGCATGCATGATATATCAAAATGTTCATCAGGAGATGCTCTACATTTTATTCCATTGTGCCATGTACATTTGAGTAATATTGACGCTCAAATCATCGTTGCAAGAGTGCTATATGATGTTAACTGCTGCCTGTTAACAGAACTTGGTGATTTGTCTTTTTCATTGCATTTTGTGTGTGCACTTTATGAGCTTTATGTCTACATGAGTTTTGAGCTACATCATGTCATCTTTACAGTGGTGCCATCCATGTATTTTTTTATAGTCTTGTAGTGAGTGCATCGAGCTCGTGAAGTAGGGTACTTGTTGTTACTGTTTTGCTAGGCTGAATCTGCTATATCATGATGCTATGTAAACCTGCTGCTACAAGTCATTCTATGCATAATCTGGAGATGTTCACTAAGGATGTTTTGTTATTCATGTTATTCTCTATCCATCTATGCCCCTGGTTGCATTTATAGCCTGTTGTAGCTTGTTTTAATCTTGCTCTCAAATTGCTAAATAATATTGTTGTCAGCCTGTTAACATTAAGTTCAGTTTTGCCGTGTGCTTTGCTAGTGATCCATGCACTCTATAACCATGATATTGCCATTCTTAGCTTTATAATTATACCAGCTTACTGCGGGTCACCTTGTCATGCCATGTATTTCTCTTTAGAGAGTTGTACAAGCTCACCAACATGCCTACTTATCGTTGTTCCTGCCATGTCTGAATCTGTCATATCATTTTCCCTGTTTGCATGGATGCTACCATCTTTTCTATTGATCTTTGGAATAAGTTCAGTAAGGTAGTTTTGTTCTTTGTCTTTAGTATTAGCATGCCATGCCTTTGTTTGCCATGTTAAGTTCCTGTAACATGTTTGATACTCCCTCCGGTCCTTTTTACTCTGCATATTAGAATTCTCTGAAGTCAAACTTCACAAAGTTTGACCGTATTTATATGAAAAAATATCAACATCTGCCATGCTAAAGTGATACAATATGAAACTTTAAGTCATGACACATCTATTGATATTGATTTCAGATTGTCAATGTTGGTACTTTTTTATATAAAGTTGGTCAAACTTTACGAAGATTGACTTCAGTCAAATGTTATATGCGAACTAAAAAGGACCGGAGGGAGTAGCTCTAAACATTGCAACCTCATGTTATTTCTGCCAAGTCTGTAAACTGTTATTATTTGCAATCTTGCCATGTCATTTTGAGCATGTTGTAGTGGTTTCTGGAGATAGCTCAGTGTTCATGTTTTGTCATGCTTTACCTGTACTTCATGCGCATGCCTTTTGTTTTCACGTTGAGATGCTGTAGCATGTTGTTTTGATGCTTGCAAGATGCCTAGTTGCTGTTTTGGACAGTTTGTCCTTTAAACTTGTATGGAGTGTATGTGTTGCACCGTTGCTCCGTTTTGAGTGTGCCCTATATGAAACTTGCTTGATTTTGCATGAAGTCTCATATTATCATGTTGCATCCTTGTTTTGAGGTGTTTGCTTGATGTTTGTATGCATTTTGCATCAATGCCTTGTTTAATTTGTTTTGCTCATATGTTCTAGGCCGCAACTCTGAATTAAATGAACTTTATATGTAACTTGACTAGAATCTCGTGTAGATCATCTTGGTGCATCTTAACTTGCTGTTTAACAACTTGAACATAAGGTTTATTAAGATCTGGACCAATTTCGAAATGTTCATATGGGGTCTTACCAGATTTGTTATATGTTGTTTCCGGCCTCATTTAAACTTGCTTTGATGTGTTGTTCTTGTTTGCATCATCTCTTGCCATGAGTAGCCTCATCTAGCTTTTTCATGCATCATACTTTGTTGAGCATTATGTCATGTATATGTGTGGTGTGTTTACCATGTTGTGTGCTTCTTCTTGATAGTTCCCGTTTCGTTGCGGTCGTGAGGAATCGTTCGTCTACGCTTGGTTCGTCTTCGTGGATTCATCTTCTTCATGGACTTGTTCTTCTCCTAGCGGGATTTCAGGCAAGATGACCGTTACTCTAGATCTCACTACTATCATTGCTATGCTAGTTGCTTCGTTCTATCGCTATGTTGCGTTTCCTATCACTTGTTCTTCAAGCCTCCCCAAATTGCCATGTCAGCCTCTAACCTTTTCACCCTTCCTAGCAAACCGTTGTTTGGCTTTGTTGCCGCTTTGCTCAGCCCCTCTTATAGTGTCACACCCTAGCTAGTCATGCATTAGAGTGTTGCATCATGTTTACTCTTTCATCAGAAACTTGAAATGGGGATTTGTGAAACCCTCAGAATCATTTTGAAAATGACCCAAATAAAAATTTCTCCAAAATAGTCCAAGAAAATGCTCATGTTGCTCTCTGAAAATATTGGACAGAGATAAAAATCAAACCAATATTTTTAAGAGCTCATAGGTATTTATTTTGGGCATTTGGAATTAATGCATAAATATTTGCATTGGAAATATATTAGTTATATATATTAATATATGTCCAAAAATTATGCCACCTGTTGGGGAGCTCTGGAATAATATATCTAGCTCCTGCAAAAATTGGCATAAGGTAATAAAATGATTTAATATTTTATTTAAATCAAAACAAATGACAGAAATTAGAAAACAAAAATAAATAAAGAAGGAGAAGCTTACCTGGGGCTCCTCCCTGTGCAGCCCAGCAGTAGCTGGCCGGCCCAGCCCGCCTCCTCCTCTGTCGTCTTCGTCCTCGACAGAGGGAGGGGAGTGTGCCCGGCGCGCGCGCGCGCCACCGCGCCACGCCACCAGCTCGCCTGCCTGCCTGCCTCTCCCCTCCTCGTCTGGATGCCCTGGAACGACGCCACGCCCCCCCCCCGTACTCTCTCACTCTCCCCCGGTTCTTCCTCTCCTCTCCCTCGCTCTCTCTCTCCCGTGTCCGAACGCACCCATCGCCGCCGTTCGCCATAGCCGCCGCCACCGGCCTCCCCTCGCCTTCCCGACTCGCGCAGGAGCTCCGCCCCCTCGCCCTGAAGCTCTCCGTCAAGCCACAAGACGCCGGACGCCCCGTGGAGCCGCCGTCGCCATCGTCTTCCTCCTCGGGCTCCGACCACCATCGCCGTCGATTCGCCGTCTCCAGTGCGTCCCCGAGCCCGCTTCGACGCCCGCTGCAACCGCGGTGAGCTCCGCCACCGTTTCCCTCTCTTCTCCCCCTCGTTCCCGCGCCGTAACCCCGTTTCCCACCACGGCCGAACCTCCGCCGTCGCCGAGCTCGCCGTCGACGCAGCTCCGGTGACCATTTGGTCACCCCGGCGAGTCCAACAAGTTCGTAAGGCCCCGTAGAGCATCCCTAGCGCCTTGCCTCGCTCGCCTTCGAGCTCCAACCCCGTTTCCGTGC
This sequence comes from Triticum aestivum, assembly GCF_018294505.1. NCBI lineage: Eukaryota > Viridiplantae > Streptophyta > Magnoliopsida > Poales > Poaceae > Triticum > Triticum aestivum. Next base: position 244,260,066 of record NC_057804.1, read on the forward strand.
ACGACCGAACCCCGGCGGCCGCAGCCGAGCTCGCCGCCGTCGACTCCGGCCACCCCAGGCCCAGCCACGGCCACCGCCCGACGCGCCATCGAGCTAGCTTTCCAACGCACCTAGCCGCACGCCGTTTGGAGCACCACAGAGGAAACCCGAGGCACTTGTACGCCGCGGACCTCGCCGGCGACTAACCGCCGGCGGGTTTGACCTGTTCGACCTGGGGTTTGACCCCCCCAGAGTCACTGACGCGTGGGCCCCGTCGGCCAGGTGGTTAGCTTAACACTAATCACTGTTAATTAACCCCCCTGACACTGACCAGTGGGCCCCAGCGCCACTAACCCTTAATTAGGATTAAACTAACCTCTGTTAAACCCCCCTGTCACTGACGTGTGGACCCCACACGTCAGGTTTGACCCCAGCCAGCCGCAGTTGACCGCTGACGTCGTGCTGACGTCATGCTGGCGCAATATATATATTTCTGGATTTAAATTAAATCAGGAAATTCCAGAATATTATTTAAACTTCAAAAATTCATAACTTTTATTCTGTAACTCCAAATCAGACAAATTATATATGAAAAATGATCAGAAAAATCCAATCTATCCATCTGTACTATTTTCATGCATGACTAAACAAGTTAACCTGATGTTTAATGCAGAACAAGGAAAAGCACTTTAAAAGGCCATGTTTGAGTTTGAAATTTGAATCTTTGATTCAAATTGGTTCAAACCCTTCTGGTTTTAGTTGCATTAGCCCAACACACTCATATTGCCATGTTTCATGCATGCATCATATTGTTGCACATTGTTTGGTGATGGTTGTGTATCGGTGTCCTTTGCGACAGGTTCTGCCTCCGAGGAGTACCGTGATTACCCTAACGAAGAACCGTATCAGTGCATCGAACCATCAGGCAAGCAACCAACCATTTGATCATATCGATACAATCCCATGTTCTCGCTCCTGCTCTCTTTTACTGCATTAAGACAACGCGTTTCAAACTGCTGTGTGCTACGGTAGTTGAACCCATTTCCTCTGCATGACCTGTCATTGCCACAGTAACTAGATGAAACCCACTAGCATGTGTAGGAGTTGATTGAGCCATATGTATGTGTTGTTCCTACCTTGCTATGCCTGCTATGCTTAGAGTCGGGTCAGGTCTGGTTCATCTGGGTGATGGGCTAGAGTGAAATGATTATGTCGGTAATGAGAGTGGTGTGGTGAACACGATTTGGTAAAGGTATCGATGAGAGGCCATGTAGGAGTACATGGTGGGTTGTTTCATTGAAGCCGACCCTAAGCACTGAGATCTGTATGTGTGATTTAAGAATCAGCTACTACCATGCATTGGGCCCGAAACCAATGGACCCTCTCGGCTTCTTATTCACCCTAGTTCTCCGTCCAGGAGTTGCAAGTAGTTTCTGGTGTTTGTAGCCTACTGGAGGCCGTGGACAGCGCTGACCGTAGGGGTGGGCTGTGGATGCGCCGTTAGGTATCTCGGGAACCCTGTTCACATCGTTCGGGGCCGTATGGGAAACCTCGGCCGGACTCCCTGCGGATGGAACCTGGATAGGCGATAAACCTGGACTGGAGGCTTAGGTGATTAGGTAGGTCGTGGCCGACACCCACGTTGGGCTTCCGCTTGAAGGTTGCCGAGTACATGTCGTGTAAACGACGGTAAGTGGTGAGAGCGTGTATGAAGAAGTACACCCCTGCAGGGTTAACATGATCTATTCGAATAGCCGCGTCCGCGGTAAAGGACTACTTGGTTGCCTATACAGTTCATAGACAAGTAAATGGAAACTACTAAAAGCCTCAAGATAAGTGTGAGTGCCGAGGATGGCTCTTCCGTAGGAAGACGGAGGCGGATCCTCGGTAGTGTATTGAAGTGGTGAGTAGCGGACTCGTGTGCGCAAAACCATTTCAAGTTGAAGTATCGTAGGATAGTCTAGCCAAGAGTCAAAGCTGGCTTGCTGCAATAACTCCACCAACCCTTCTTGATAATATGCATGTATGTAGGATCTGATGTAAGTCTTGCTGAGTACCTTTGTACTCATGTTGCTATAATTTACATTTTACAGAAGACGCTGCAACCCCTTCTGATGGGTTCTACGTAGACGTTGACATCAACGAGTAGGCTAAAGGCCCAGGTGGTGATCCTGAGCTTGTGAAGGACCATGTAGTATAGCTAGGCTTTCCAAGCCTCTTTTATTTTACTAGTTGTCTGTACTCAGACAAGTTACTTCCGCTGCTGGTTTGTATGACTGTATGACTTGAATGCTGGGTCGTGAGACCCGTACCTTTGTGTATGTTATGTATGGCTCCCTGAGCCTTAAATAAAGTACTTGTGTCGTAGAGTCATGTTGTGATGCTTCGTTGTATTTGCACATATCGAGCATATTGTGTGTATGATTGAAATGCTTGGTATGTGTGGGATCTGACTACCTAGTTGTTTATCTTTAGTAGCCTCTCTTACCGGGAAATGTCTCCTAGTGTTACCGCTGAGCCATGGTAGCTTGCTACTGCTCTGGAACACTTAGGCTGGCCGGCATGTGTCCTTCTTCGTTCCTGTGTCTGTCCCTTCGGGGAAATGTCACGCATTGAGTACCGGAGTCCTGTTAGCCCGCTACAGCCCGGTTTACCGGAGTCCTGCTAGCCCAGTGCTACAGCCCGGACCCACTTGCTGATGACCGACACGTTCGAAGCTGGGTCATGGATGCCTGTCCCTGTAAGTCTGTGCCACTTTGGGTTTACGACTAGTCATGTCAGCCCGGGCTCCTTATCATATGGATGCTAGCGACACTATCATATACGTGAGCCAAAAGGCGCAAACGGTCCCGGGCAAAGGTAAGGCGACACCCGTGGGGATACCGTGCGTGAGGCCGCAAAGTGATATGAGGTGTTACCGGCTAGATCGATGTGACATCGAGTCGGGGTCCTGACAGCGTTGGCATCAGAGCCGGACTGCCTGTAGGTTCTCCAAGCCAAACTGGTCGATGTTGAGTCTAGAAGTTCTTTAGTTATATGTAGGGGAATTGTTTGTGGGTTGGAACGTAAGGCTCTTTTACTCCTTTATCTAATGACATTCTGATCTGAGTCAGTCTATTCTTCCACCGGGGGTTAAGGAATTAGGATCTGTTCTCTCTATCAGGATCACGTGTTACTAATCAGTAGTACCTTATAGGTTTGATGGATACAAGCCTAGTTCAATTCTATTATCACATTATGTTGCTAGGATGGACTCAGAACTTGATATGATGATGTTGAGTGTGTATGTAATCCTTTGTCAAATGTCTCAAAATCCTTCTTGAGCATTTACAGCTGTTATGCTGCCGAAATTTTGCTAGAAATTCTAATGCCTTTGCATTATGATTGTGCTTTCAGATGGCCACTCGCGACCTCAATCAAGTGGTTCGCCTGACTCGATGCCTAGATGTACCCGGCCATACTGCCATGTTGGTCAGGGTAATGACTGAGGCTGGATACCGCTGGTATCCTGAGTACACGGTCGAAGAGCAATTTCGGGACTGCAATCAAAGCCAGTATCTCTGCACTGTCAGGATATTTCCATCTTATCCTGGATCCACCGAGCCCCTTCACTGCTCCTATGGACTCGGGGTTACTATTGAGATGGCTGTGCAGGACGCCGCCTACTCTATGATGACCATCATGCGAGTCAGGTCTGGTCTATTTAGGGACTCTGATTTCCGGTATATGCCAGGATCACTTCCAGGAGCACAAGGGTATCTCCAGGCTATCTATGCTGACCCCACCCAGGAGGATTCACGGACTCGCACCACTGCCGAGATGCTCGAGGATAAGGACCGTGAAAATCGGGCCTTGAGGTTAGAGCTCTTCAATACCCGTGCTGACCACTGGGCCACATTGACTCGGTTTGCACCGGCGGTGCAAGCTGGATATTCGGATATGCGCGATCTCTATCCTGTGAGATCTGCTCTGCCAGACGTGATGGGTTGGCGTGATGTAGGAGGCATCACCCCACCTCGCGGTCCCCGCAGGCCACCGTCTGTTGGTCCAAGACCTCATCCTAGCCCCTATGGTCCACAAGCTCCGCGAGATCGTCTGTTTCCGGATGATCATGTTGAGCTTCCAGGCTATGGAGGTGACTTCTACGAGGACTACTACGGATCGGTCTGAGTTAGTGGTAGTATCACTAGTTCGCACTAGCTGTGTCGTCTATCGTCCCGCGTGACTCGTGGGATATGACCTAGTTTGTACTCTTTCCGGAGGTGTAGAAAAATAATGTATAGGAGCTTGGGATGCCTCCGATGAGATGTAATCCTCTTTCACCGTAATAGTACTTTGCTTGGTCTTGTACTAAACCCTGTATGGTGTGTATGACGATGGAATAAAGAAGCAGTTTCTGTATCTACCATGTCATACGGATGATCATCTTGCATTTCGAGTTATTCCTTACATTTTGTATCCTATGTCGGAATTTTATCATCCTGACTAAATCATTGTCTTGTTTACCTAGGATGGTCAACACGCGCACTAACCCTGCTCCTCAAGAGCAGGCCGAAGGCAGTGAAGTCAGGGATGCAAATCTGCCTCATCCTCCTTCCCTAGCCGAGGTTATGATGGAAGCCGAGAGAAACAAGCGGGAGACCAACCGTTTGTTGGAGCGTATTGAACAGAACACGGCACACCATCAGAGGACTAACGTGGTGTCACTCAGTGATTTTATCAAATTACATCCACCCACGTTCCACCACTCCGTCGAGCCTCTCGACGCTGATGACTGGCTTCGCAGTATCTCTCATAAACTGCGTTCCGCGCTGGTAGCGGAGGCTGACAAGGTCACCTTTGCTGCATATCATCTTGAAGGCCCCGCCAGTCTATGGTGGGAGAATTATGGAGCTATGCGCCCAGCGGGCCATGTCACTACTTGGGCTGAATTCAGCGAGGCTTTCCGTGAACATCACATTCCGGAGGGTCTCATGGACCGTAAACGTGAGGAATTCTGCAATTTCACCCAAGGCCGACTCTCTGTGGATGTTTACAGCAGGGAGTTTGGTAACCTCGCACGATATGCAACTGAGGAAGTTTCTACTGATGCGAAGAAGCAAGCAAGGTTCCGTAAGGGCCTTAGTCCTGAGCTTCGCCGTGACCTCCGTCTGCATGAGTGCACATCTTTTCAGAAACTTGTCAACAAAGCCATCAGTGCTGAAACTGGTCAGACTGACTATGACGCAACACGCAAGCATGGCCGTGACATGGGTTCCTCATCCGGTGCTGGTCCTCAGAAGCGCCGCGTGTGGGTACCCAACACCGCCCTGCCACCCAGGTTCACACCGAGGCCACCCTTTCAGGCGCCTCGCCCTGTTCAACAGTCTGCTCCAGCCAAGCCCTATGGGGGTCCAACCAACAATGCTCCTCCACGTACCAGTTCCGTGACTTGTTTCAAGTGTGGGGAATCTGGTCACTATATGCGTGAGTGTCCCCAGACCAACCCCAACCAGTCTGCTAAAGCTGTTGGCCGTGGCAAGCCGACAGGAAAAGTATTCCACGCCAAGCCGGTCACCGCCTCACGTGGCCATGTCAACTGTATCTCTGCCGAAGAAGCTCAAGAGGATCCCAACGTCGTTCTCGGTACGCTTCTTGTTAATTGCCACCCGGCATCTGTTCTTTTCGATACAGGAGCCTCTCATTCTTTTATATCCGAAAATTATGCTCGTTTGCATAACGTCGCATTCGGTGTTATGCCAACCTCTATGGTAATTCAAACTCCGGGATCCAAATGGCAAACTTCTAGAGTAAGCCATGGAAATGAAATCCAAGTCGACAGACTTGTTTTCCTCGCGTCTTTGATAGCCCTTAAATCTTCAGATATTAATATCATTCTGGGTATGGACTGGATGTCGGCTCATCATGCCCAAATTGATTGCTTCTCTAGGACTGTTCAACTCACCCATCCTACGGGCAAGATAGTCAATGTCTTAACCCGACTAGCCAAGCGACAATTATATTCTCTTAACGCCAGCCCTTTGCCAGACCTTGAGGACGTTTCGGTAGTCCGTGACTTCCCGGATGTCTTCCCAGAGGAATTGCCAGGTGTTCCACCTGACAGGGATGTTGAGTTCGTAATAGACCTCATTCCAGGAACCGTTCCGATTGCTAGAAGACCTTATAAGATGGCACCACTAGAACTAGCCGAGCTTAAGAAACAACTCGATGAGTCCTTGAAAAAGGGTTTCATCCGACCTAGCTCATCTCCGTGGGCTTGCCCCGTCCTATTCGTCAAGAAAAAGGATGGTACGGACCGGATGGTTGTAGATTATCGACCTGTCAATTTGGTCACAATCAAGAACAAATATCCGCTCCCCAGGATCAACGACCTGTATGATCAGCTCGCTGGATCCTCAGTCTTCTCCAAGATGGATTTGAGGTTGGGCTACCATCAAATCAAAATCAGAAACGGGGACATTCCTAAAACGGCCTTTGTTACTCGTTATGGCCAATACGAGTACACCGTCATGTCCTTCGGTTTAACCAACGCTCCAGCCACCTTTTCTCGGTTAATGAACTCAATCTTCATGGAGTATTTGGATAAATTCGTCGTGGTTTACCTCGATGATATACTCATCTACTCCAAGAACGAGGAGGAACATGCCGAACATCTAAGGCTAGTGTTGGAGAAACTTCGAGAGCATCGCCTTTATGCCAAATTTTCTAAATGTGAATTCTGGTTGTCAGAAGTGACCTATCTGGGTCATGTAATATCTGGTAAAGGTATTGCTGTTAACCCTGAGCGAGTTCAAGCCGTCCTTAATTGGACTCCACCCGAATCGGTCAAGCAAGTTCGGAGTTTTCTGGGCTTAGCGAGCTATTGTCGTCGCTTTGTCGAGAACTTCTCCAAGGTTGCTAAACCTCTAACCGAACTCCTCAAGAAAGATAAGAAGTTCGAATGGACTCCACAATGTGAGCACAGCTTTCAGGAACTGAAAAGACGCCTGACCTCTGCTCCCGTACTGGTACCGCCAGACTTCTCCAAGGACTTTGTTATCTACTGCGACGCCTCGCGACAAGGACTAGGTTGCATTCTCATGCAAGATCGACACGTAATTGCCTACGCTTCACGGCAATTGCACCCACATGAGGAGAATTATCCTACTCATGATCTAGAGCTTGCAGCCGTAGTCTATGCACTCAAGACCTGGCGACATTACCTCCTCGGTAACCGTTGCGAGATATTCACTGATCACCAAAGTCTGAAGTACATTTTCACCCAACCGGATTTGAATCTCAGGCAAAGACGTTGGGTTGAGTTGATCACAGATTTCGACTTAGGAATAACCTACACCCCAGGGAAAGCCAACGTCATGGCTGATGCGCTAAGTCGTGAATCTTATTGTAACAACCTAATGTTACAACAAAGTCAATCGCTTCTCCATGAGGAATTTCGGAAGCTTAACCTTCACATTGTTCCTCAAGGTTTTCTTTCCACCTTGGTGGCAAAACCTACCCTTACGGATCAGATTATCAAAGCACAGAAGGTAGATCCGGGAATTTCCCGCATCAAGAGAAACATCCAGAAAGGAATTGCGAATTGCTTCTCCATTAATGATCAAGGGGTCGTATACTTCGGGAATCGACTAGTGGTTCCCAAAGTGCGAAACCTGAGACGATTGATCCTTAAGGAAGCTCATGAATCTCCTCTCACCATTCATCCCGGTAGTACTAAGATGTATCAGGACCTACGCCAGAGGTTCTGGTGGACTAGGATGAAAAGAGAAATCGCTCAATATATTGCTAATTGCGATGTCTGTCGTCGTGTAAAAGCAGAGCATCAACGGCCTGCTGGCACCCTTCAACCCTTAGCTATTCCTGAATGGAAATGGGATAAAATTGGTATGGATTTCATTACCGGTTTTCCCAGGACCAAGAGAGGGAATAATGCTATCTTCGTCGTTGTCGATCGTCTTTCCAAAGTAGCCCATTTCTTACCTGTTCGTGAGAGTATAACCGCTAGTCAGTTGGCAGACTTATACATCTCCCGTATAGTGTCTCTCCATGGTGTTCCTTTGGAAATAAACTCGGATCGAGGAAGTCTTTTCACCTCTTGATTTTGGGAAAGTTTCCAAAACGCTATGGGAACCCATCTCTCCTTTAGCACCGCTTTCCACCCTTAGTCGAGTGGTCAAGTGGAACGCGTCAACCAGATTCTAGAAGACATGCTTCGAGCCTCTGTTATCTCATTCGGAATGGACTGGGAGAAGTGCCTTCCATTTGCCGAATTCGCTTACAACAACAGCTATCAATCTAGCTTGGGTAAAGCCCCTTTTGAAGTTCTTTATGGACGACGATGTCGAACACCCCTTAACTGGTCAGAAACCGGGGAAAGACAATTCTTTGGCCCGGATATGATTCAGGAAGCAGAAGAACAAGTTCGTATCGTTCGTGAAAAGTTGAAAACAGCCCAATCTCGTCAAAAGAGTCAATATGACCGAAAACATAAGGCTATGACTTTCGAGGTTGACGAGAAGGCTTATCTTCGGGTCACCCCTCTGAAGGGAACCCATCGTTTCGGTATCAAAGGCAAATTGGCTCCTCGTTACATTGGACCTTTTCGCATTCTCGCCAAACGAGGAGAAGTTGCCTACCAGTTGGAACTACCTCCGCACCTCTCCAGAGTCCACGATGTCTTCCACGTTTCTCAACTCAGGCGTTGCTTCTCGGATCCTATCCGTGGAGTGGACCACGAAATGCTTGATCTCCAAGATAATCTTACATATCGAGAGTACCCCATTCGTATCCTCGATCAGGCCGAACGTACCACCCGACGTCATAATATCAAGTTTCTCAAAGTACAATGGTCGCACCATTCTGAGGATGAAGCAACTTGGGAAAGGGAGGATCGTCTTCGACTCGAGTATCCCGCCTTCTTCCCGGAGGAACCCAAATCTCGGGACGAGATTCTTTTGAGTGGGGGTGAGTTGTCACACCCTAGCTAGTCATGCATTAGAGTGTTGCATCATGTTTACTCTTTCATCAAAAACTTGAAATGGGGATTTGTGAAACCCTCAAAATCATTTTGAAAATGACCCAAATAAAAATTTCTCCAAAATAGTCCAAGAAAATGCTCATGTTGCTCTCTGAAAATATTGGACAGAGATAAAAATCAAACCAATATTTTTAAGAGCTCATAGGTATTTATTTTGGGCATTTGGAATTAATGCATAAATATTTGCATTGGAAATATGTTAGTTATATATATTAATATATGTCCAAAAATTATGCCACCTGTTGGGGAGCTCTGGAATAATATATCTAGCTCCTGCAAAAATTGGCATAAGGTAATAAAATGATTTAATATTTTATTTAAATCAAAACAAATGACAGAAATTAGAAAACAAAAATAAATAAAGAAGGAGAAGCTTACCTGGGGCTCCTCCCTGTGCAGCCCAGCAGTAGCTGGCCGGCCCAGCCCGCCTCCTCCTCTGTCGTCTTCGTCCTCGACAGAGGGAGGGGAGTGTGCCCGGCGCGCGCGCGCGCCACCGCGCCACGCCACCAGCTCGCCTGCCTGCCTGCCTCTCCCCTCCTCGTCTGGATGCCCTGGAACGACGCCACGCCCCCCCCCCCCCGTACTCTCTCACTCTCCCCCGGTTCTTCCTCTCCTCTCCCTCGCGCTCTCTCTCCCGTGTCCGAACGCACCCATCGCCGCCGTTCGCCATAGCCGCCGCCACCGGCCTCCCCTCGCCTTCCCGACTCGCGCAGGAGCTCCGCCCCCTCGCCCTGAAGCTCTCCGTCAAGCCACAAGACGCCGGACGCCCCGTGGAGCCGCCGTCGCCATCATCTTCCTCCTTGGGCTCCGACCACCATCGCCGTCGATTCGCCGTCTCCAGTGCGTCCCCGAGCCCGCTTCGACGCCCGCTGCAACCGCGGTGAGCTCTGCCACCGTTTCCCTCTCTTCTCCCCCTCGTTCCCGCGCCGTAACCCCGTTTCCCACCACGGCCGAACCTCCGCCGTCGCCGAGCTCGCCGTCGACGCAGCTCCGGTGACCATTTGGTCACCCCGGCGAGTCCAACAAGTTCGTAAGGCCCCGTAGAGCATCCCTAGCGCCTTGCCTCGCTCGCCTTCGAGCTCCAACCCCGTTTCCGTGCACGACCGAACCCCGGCGGCCGCAGCCGAGCTCGCCGCCGTCGACTCCGGCCACCCAGGCCCAGCCACGGCCACCGCCCGACGCGCCATCGAGCTAGCTTTCCAACGCACCTAGCCGCACGCCGTTTGGAGCACCACAGAGGAAACCCGAGGCACTTGTACGCCGCGGACCTCGCCGGCGACTAACCGCCGGCGGGTTTGACCTGTTCGGCCTGGGGTTTGACCCCCCCAGAGTCACTGACGCGTGGGCCCCGTCGGCCAGGTGGTTAGCTTAACACTAATCACTGTTAATTAACCCCCCTGACACTGACCAGTGGGCCCCAGCGCCATTAACCCTTAATTAGGATTAAACTAACCTCTGTTAAACCCCCCTGTCACTGACGTGTGGACCCCACACGTCAGGTTTGACCCCAGCCAGCCGCAGTTGACCGCTGACGTCGTGCTGACGTCATGCTGGCGCAATATATATATTTCTGGATTTAAATTAAATCAGGAAATTCCAGAATATTAATTAAACTTCAAAAATTCATAACTTTTATTCTGTAACTCCAAATCAGACAAATTATATATGAAAAATGATCAGAAAAATCCAATCTATCCATCTGTACTATTTTCATGCATGACTAAACAAGTTAACCTGATGTTTAATGCAGAACAAGGAAAAGCACTTTAAAAGGCCATGTTTGAGTTTGAAATTTGAATCTTTGATTCAAATTGGTTCAAACCCTTCTGGTTTTAGTTGCATTAGCCCAACACACTCATATTGCCATGTTTCATGCATGCATCATATTGTTGCACATTGTTTGATGATGGTTGTGTATCGGTGTCCTTTGCGACAGGTTCTGCCTCCGAGGAGTACCGTGATTACCCTAACGAAGAACCGTATCAGTGCATCGAACCATCAGGCAAGCAACCAACCATTTGATCATATCGATACAATCCCATGTTCTCGCTCCTGCTCTCTTTTACTGCATTAAGACAACGCGTTTCAAACTGCTGTGTGCTACGGTAGTTGAACCCATTTCCTCTGCATGACCTGTCATTGCCACAGTAACTAGATGAAACCCACTAGCATGTGTAGGAGTTGATTGAGCCATATGTATGTGTTGTTCCTACCTTGCTATGCCTGCTATGCTTAGAGTCGGGTCAGGTCTGGTTCATCTGGGTGATGGGCTAGAGTGAAATGATTATGTCGGTAATGAGAGTGGTGTGGTGAACATGATTTGGTAAAGGTATCGATGAGAGGCCATGTAGGAGTACATGGTGGGTTGTTTCATTGAAGCCGACCCTAAGCACTGAGATCTGTATGTGTGATTTAAGAATCAGCTACTACCATGCATTGGGCCCAAAACCAATGGACCCTCTCGGCTTCTTATTCACCCTAGTTCTCCGTCCAGGAGTTGCAAGTAGTTTCTGGTGTTTGTAGCCTACTGGAGGCCGTGGACAGCGCTGACCGTAGGGGTGGGCTGTGATGCGGTAGGTACGTGGCACGGTGTACCGAATACCCGTTGGGTATCTCGGGAACCCTGTTCACATCGTTCGGGGCCGTATGGGAAACCTCGGCCGGACTCCCTGCGGATGGAACCTGGATAGGCGATAAACCTGGACTGGAGGCTTAGGTGATTAGGTAGGTCGTGGCCGACACCCACGTTGGGCTTCCGCTTGAAGGTTGCCGAGTACATGTCGTGTAAACGACGGTAAGTGGTGAGAGCGTGTATGAAGAAGTACACCCCTGTAGGGTTAACATGATCTATTCGAATAGCCGCGTCCGCGGTAAAGGACTACTTGGTTGCCTATACAGTTCATAGACAAGTAAATGGAAACTACTAAAAGCCTCAAGATAAGTGTGAGTGCCGAGGATGGCTCTTCCGTAGGAAGACGGAGGCGGATCCTCGGTAGTGTATTGAAGTGGTGAGTAGCGGACTCGTGTGCGCAAAACCATTTCAAGTTGAAGTATTGTAGGATAGTCTAGCCAAGAGTCAAAGCTGGCTTGCTGCAATAACTCCACCAACCCTTCTTGATAATATGCATGTATGTAGGATCTGATGTAAGTCTTGCTGAGTACCTTTGTACTCATGTTGCTATAATTTACATTTTACAGAAGACGCTGCAACCCCTTCTGATGGGTTCTATGTAGACGTTGACATCAACGAGTAGGCTAAAGGCCCAGGTGGTGATCCTGAGCTTGTGAAGGACCATGTAGTATAGCTAGGCTTTCCAAGCCTCTTTTATTTTACTAGTTGTCTGTACTCAGACAAGTTACTTCCGTTGCTGGTTTGTATGACTGTATGACTTGAATGCTGGGTCGTGAGACCCGTACCTTTGTGTATGTTATGTATGGCTCCCTGAGCCTTAAATAAAGTACTTGTGTTGTAGAGTCATGTTGTGATGCTTCGTTGTATTTGCACATATCGAGCATATTGTGTGTATGATTGAAATGCTTGGTATGTGTGGGATCTGACTACCTAGTTGTTTATCTTTAGTAGCCTCTCTTACCGGGAAATGTCTCCTAGTGTTACCGCTGAGCCATGGTAGCTTGCTACTGCTCTAGAACACTTAGGCTGGCCGACATGTGTCCTTCTTCGTTCCTGTGTCTGTCCCTTCGGGGAAATGTCACGCATTGAGTACCGGAGTCCTGTTAGCCCGCTACAGCCCGGTTTACCGGAGTCCTGCTAGCCCAGTGCTACAGCCCGGACCCACTTGCTGATGACCGACACGTTCGAAGCTGGGTCATGGATGCCTGTCCCTGTAAGTCTGTGCCACTTTGGGTTTACGACTAGTCATGTCAGCCCGGGCTCCTTATCATATGGATGCTAGCGACACTATCATATACGTGAGCCAAAAGGCGCAAACGGTCCCGGGCAAAGGTAAGGCGACACCCGTGGGGATACCGTGCGTGAGGCCGCAAAGTGATATGAGGTGTTACCGGCTTGATCGATGTGACATCGAGTCGGGGTCCTGACATATAGCGTTGTTAGTTGCAGGTGAAGTTGAACATTGCTCCATGGTGGACAGGATTATGTTGGGATATCACAATATCTCTCATTTAATTAATGCATCTATATACTTGGTAAAGGGTGGAAGGCTCGGCCTTATGCCTGGTGTTTTGTTCCACTCTTGCCGCACTAGTTTACGTCAAATCGGTATTATGCCTGGTGTTTTGTTCCACTCCTGGGTGATTTATGGGACCCCCTTGACAGCTCGCTTTGAATAAAACTCCTGCAGCAAGGCCCAACCTTGGTTTTACCATTTGCCTCACCACCACCTACTTTTCCCTTGGGAGTCGCTCACTCGAGGGTCATCTTTATTTTAGCCCCCCCGGGCCAATGCTTGTCTAAGTGTTGGTCCAAACCGAGAAATGTCCGGTGCCCCCTGGGCAATCAGGGTTTATGCCAACCCGACGTCTTGCTCATCCGGTGTGCCCTAAGAACGAGATATGTGCAACTCCTATCGGGATTTGTCGGCACATCCGGGCGGCTTTACTGGTTTTATTTTACCATTGTCGAAATGTCTTGTAACCGGGATTCCGAGACTGATCGGGTCTTCCTGGAATATCCTTCGTTGATCGCAAAGCTTATCATGGGCTAAGTTAGGACACCCCTGCAGGGTTTAAACTTTCGAGAACCGTGCCCGCAGTTATGTGACAGATGGGAATTTGTTAATGTCCGGTTGTAGATAACTTGACACCAGATACGAATTAAAACGAATCAACCGCGTGTGTAGCCGTGATGGTCTCTTCTCGGCGGAGTCCGGGAAGTGAACATGGTTTTGGCTTATGTTTGACGTAAGTAGGAGTTCAGGATCACCTCTTGATCATTGCTAGCTTCACGACCGTTCCGTTTGCGTCTCTTCTCGCTCTCTTTTGCGTATGTTAGCCACCATATATGCTTAGACGCTGCTGCAACCTCACCACTTTACCCCTTCCTTTCCCCTTAAGCTTTGCTAGTCTTGATACCCATGGTAATGGGATTGCTGAGTCCTCGTGCCTCACAGATTACTACAACAACAGTTGTAAGTGCAGGTTATGCGATTATCATGACGCGAGAGCGATGCTTGCTTGTTTTGGAGTTCTTCTTCTGCTTCTTCTTCGATCAGGGGATAGGTTCCAGGTTGGCAGCCTGGGCTAGAAGGGTGGATGTCGTTTGAGTTTCTGTTTATGTTTCATCCGTAGTCGGATGGTGCTCTTATGTTGTACTCGTGTGGCATTGTATGCCTTTTGTATGTATCTCCATCTATTTATCTAATGTTTATGTAATGATATCCACCTTGCAAAAGCGTTTCAATATGCGGTTCTATCCTTGGTGGGTCCTTCGAGTCTCTTTAGGATAGTATCGCATATTAGGCGTGAAAAGTTGGTATCAGAGCCTTGACCGACCCTAGGAGCCCTCTTGATTGATCGTGTAGTCTGGCCGTTGTCGAGTCTAGAAGAAAACTTTTCGGAGTCTAGTTATATCGGAGAGTAGGAGTTCTCTTTACTCCTCTGCCCCTTCGTTGCTCTGGTGAGGAATCTTGACGTAGGTGTTTTGAACTACTCCTCTTCCCTTTCAAACTTTCTTTAGGATCACGTAGTTGGTTTTCCGATCGTTGGTTCTCAGCTTTTTTTCATCCGGTGCATTTCTCGTCAAGTTGACTCGATCCTCTTCATCTTTGAGTTCAATCCTCAGCTATTTTCTTTTTCCCACCTGACCACCCCTTTTCTTCTCGGAGCCGGAGTCCATAATCGAGTATCCATCCTACTCGTGTGAAGCCTTTGCCTTCTTTCAACCGGTGTTTCTCTTCAAGATATTCGTCGGTTTCCCCTTCCAAGTTGCCTTTGTTTTCCCGCCCTCCCACCCTTTCTCTTCCCAGAGTTTGAGTCTTTTTCGACCATCAATTTCATTCGTGTGGAGCATCTTCAGTTTTTCGTCAATTGTTTCAACAGGTGAATTCTCATTTTGTTCGACATTCTTCATCTCTTTTTCTTCTCCGGTGGACTCAATTCAAGTTTGTCGGTTGATCATATTCTTTTCCTTGGATCAAGTGTTTTCCCTGCTCGTTCGCCTCTTGCTAGTTTATCCTTCTGGAGTGCTCAAGAAATCTCAGGAGATTTGTCTGTGTTGTCACCTCATTTCAAATATTTCAATAGTTCTGGTGCATCATCTATCTCTTTAACATCCCTTTCCAACGGTGTTTTTCTCTTTAGTGGGCCCTAACCCACGGGTCTTTTCTCAGGATCTTACCTGACTCTTCTAATTCCCCGGAGTTATTCTCAAATCCTTTTCGAAGTATGACGTAAGTATGAATTTCATCAGTCAGACGCCTTTCCAAGATCGATTCCAATCATTTTCATCGTCGGCTCAACCTCTTTGCTTTTCATTCTCCCGGAGTACCTCAACAATTTTGATGGTGTCTCGTCGCCATTCTCAACATTTGAAGACCGAAGAAGAATTTCTCTTAAATCTTGTCCATTCCCCCGGAGATTCGCGGTTCTAGCTTCATGTTATCCTCTGGAATTATTCCATTGGTCCGATATTCTTTTCTTATCCATCCGGAGTATTTCAGGAGTTGCTTTCCCTCTCGATCATCTGGAGGTCATCTTTTTGGCAGATTTCTTCGTTCTAAGTTTTCAGCTTCGGTCGTCTCAATATTCTTCCGGTGCTTCGTTTAAGTAGTCTTCAATCAGTTCACGATCTCTTCGCTCTCTTGTCTCTAAATTCTCTCCAGTATCTTCGTGCTTGTTCTAATTCTTCCCAGTGATTCGGTCTCTTTCATCGGTCATTTCGAATTTTTATGGTGGTTCATTCAAGATTCTTTTTCTTTGATTATCATATATTCATTCGTTCTTTCCAAATCCTACCGGTGGTTCATGAAGACTTTCTCAAGTTTTGTGCTATACCCCCCTTAATCCTTTTCAAGAAGTATAAGTAATATGCAAAATCCATTGCTTGTCATCAATTTAATTTGATGAAGGATAAGCATACAATAAATCTTATTCTTATTTCCTCAAAGTGATTAATTCTTTTCTTTGAAGATTGTTCATGTTGAATAATTTCTCGGTTCTAAGTTGTCTGTCTTTCTTTTTCGGAGTTCAAATTTCCTCGGCCATTTCGTCGGAACCTCCATTTAAATCATTGCAAGTCTCATCTTATTCTTTCTTCCTTCATTCTATCTCATCATCCTTTTGTCACCGGAGTTCTTCATGGTGGTTCTTCATGATTTAATTCATTCTTTAAAGTGTTCATCAAGATCCTTTTGGAGGAGCTCAAGTATCTTTCTTCTTGCATATCAAAGTGCAATTAATTCTCCGTATTCTTTCGAAATGGAGTTTTGCATTTCTTCTTTCTTCCTAGTTATTTAATCTTTTCCGCTCGTGGTCGGTTATCACCTCATAATTTTGAGATGTTATCCATAAGTCCACAACAAGCAGTTTTTTGTTGTTGATTTTCTCAACAACTTCGTTCAATCTTTTCTTCGTAAGGATGCTTTTCAATTCATTTGTCGAAGAAGTTGTCATTTTTTCTTCTCTGTTCTATTCATTCCACTATTTCAATTCTTTCGGAGGCATTGTGTTGTTCCTCTCGTCAAGTGTCATGCCATCTTGTTAAGTTCAAGTTCTATTCCATTCTATGTTCCACTGGGTTCCTATCACAATTCTTTCGTTCTTATTCCTTGTCTATCTTGTTTTAACCGAAGTGGTTTCAGAATCTATTTTGTCTCTTGAGCTTTTGTGTCTTATCATATTCATTGTTCCCCTCTTCTACACGGTGCTCTCAACTTTGTTCATTTTCCCTCTTGCGTTCTTGTTTCACCTCATCCTCTTTCCCCTTCCGTCTCGGTCCTAAGATCTCGGGACGAGATCTCTTGTTAGTGTAGGAGTGTTGTAACACCCCGGATTCGATGCACCAGGTGTCTTCTAGTTATTCGCTGTCGTTGCCATGTCATTTGCTTGCGTGTTGCATTTTGCCATGTCATCATGTGCATCTCATTTTGCATGCGTGTTCGTCTTATGCATCCGAGCATTTTCCCCGTTGTCCGTTTTGCAATCCGGCACTCCTATGTCATCCGGCGTCCCCTTCTTGTCTCTTTTCATGAGCGGGTGTTAAACATTCTCGGAATGGACCGAGGTTTTCCAAGCGGCCTTGTTACACCACGGGTAGACCGCCTGTCAAGTTTCGTGCCATTTGGAGGTCATTTGATACTCCAACGGTTAACCGCGTAGCCCGAAACCCCTCTCTCTTTACAGCCCAGCCCCTCTTCACCACAGCCCGTGAGCCCATCCAAACCCCCTCTATGCTCTCGGTCGTTCGATAACGATGGTGTGGGCAAAAACCGCTCCTCATTTGGAGTCTCCTAGCTCCCTCTACCTATAAATACACCTCCCCCTCCGAAAATCTCGGGTACAAACCCTAGCCTTCTTCCACCCCGTGCCGCCCGACACGTCCGGTCCGGTCGGACGCAACAGCCGCCGCCGCCCATGCCAATCAGCGGCTGCCACATGTCTCTCCGCCGCCTCCCACGCCACCGGCCCGCCTGGCCCGCCTCCGGCCCCCGAGGCCCGCGCGCGCGCCCGCCTCTTCGCGTCGCTCGCCCGCGCGCCTTGCCGTCCCTCGCCGCGACCGCCGCCCGCTGACGCTCCTCCGCGCCGCCGGCGCCGCCCGCCAGCGACCTCGCCGTTCCGCGCGCCGCCGCCCCGTGCCCGACCCCACCGCCTTGCTCCGCCGCCTCCTCCGCCGCCTCCCGTGTCAGGATCCGGCCGGATCCGGCGAGATCCGGCCCGGATCAGCCATCTCCGGCGAGCCCTGCTCTCTTCCTCGACAGCTCCGGCGACCCCGCTCCGGCGAGACTCGGTTCCCGTGCCCCGTTGACTTCCCCATGAGGTTGAATTTCTGCTAAGTCCCCGTATCTGTAACATTTTATGCCTCTATTCATCATGCCATAACTTTGTGTGTGCTGCTCCCTTTTGCATGCATGATATATCAAAATGTTCATCAGGAGATTCTCTACATTTTGTTCCATTGTGCCATGTCCATTTGAGTAATATTAACACCCAAATCATTGTTGCAAGAGTGCTATATGATGTTAACTGCTACCTGTTAACAGAACTTGGTGATTTGTCTTTTTCATTGCATTTTGTGTGTGCGCCTTATGAGCTTTATGTCTATATGAGTTTTGAGCTACATCATGTCATATTTACAGTGGTGTCATCCATGTAATTTTTTTAGTCTTATAGTGAGTGTATCAAGCTCGTGAAGTAAGGTACTTGTTGTTACTGTTTTGCTAGGTTGAATCTGCTATATCATGATGCTATGTCAACATGCTGCTACAAGTCATTCTATGCATAATCTGGAGATGTTCACTAAGAATGTTTTGTTTTTCAGGGCATGCTTTATCAATCCATGCCCCTGGTTGAATTTATAGCCTAATTTAGCTTGTTGCAATCTTGCTCTCAAATTGCTAAATAATGTTGCTGTCAGCATGTTAACATTAAGTTCACTTCTGCCATGTGCTTTGCTAGTGATCCAGGCACCCTATGACCATGCTATTGCCATGCTTAGCTTTACAGTTATGCCATCTTACTGTTGGTCACCTTTTTATGTCACTAGATGACCCGGTTGCGCCAATGGCGCAAGAAGCGAATTAGAAAGAATGCTAGTGGTGAGTAAGTAAGAGATGTAACTGGAAATATAATGCAGTGTGGATTGTATTACATCATGTATTAACCACAAATCATGAAATCAATACCAGGGAACCAACTAATGTCACCACCTTTGTACTAACAACCAATATTTAGTATCACATGAGTGTTTACTTGCAAATCAGGAGTATCACAATTACAACTAAAGAGGCATTGTCCTCACTGCTGCCCCTGAGCCCTTCACAAGGAGAGTTCCAAGCCTCGCAACTTCTTCCTTCAGCTTTACACATGACCCTCAGTTACTAAGCTCGTCCCTCAGCTATGATTATTTCAAGATGAAATCAACATGCTATTTCTCTCACATGGAACATGTTCAGAATTTAGCCAGTCTCGCTAATATTCATCTACAAAGGCAGAAAGAAAAATGGCATGATGAATAACTAAAAAAACTGGAACAATAATACTTGTAGCATTAAAAAACCGAGAAAGTGAATTGAGGACAACAGAACAATTATTTGTAACAAGGGCAAGCTTGGCTGATGCAAAATGATCACTCTGAAACTATATTTTAGAACCAAATTAAAAAGGAACAAAATAATCTAATACTCCCTCCGTTCCAAAATAACTGTCTCAACTTTGTACAAAAACATCATGTATCTTTAGGACCAATTTTTAGACCATGGTACCACATAATCAAGAATTAGACATATCAGATTGCAACGTATTCCTGGTCAGTTACCAATCATGTCACACCAAGGATTTGCACATAGAACCTGAAATAACTGACAAAAGCAATACCACCAAACCTTATTCTTATTGGACAAGCACAAGATTTAAGAGAAGATAACACACACAAATCCTATTTGGTTTCTGGATGCATGCACTTTCTGGATTGTGCACATCAAAGCATGGAAGAACATTCCTAGGAGAGCCATTGTAGCACAAAAAAGTAAACCAAAAATCAAAAAAGAAGTGAGTTTGTATCATATAATTTAGCAATGTATCAGCCCATATCACCATTTATTTTTCAGAGACCAAAGAAAATGACAGAAGTTTTCCTATTTTTTCCTGTACCTTTCTACCAAAATGCTCTCTATTTACGAGCGCCACACAGACTATTTCCACTTGGCGGCAGGTTGGACACAACAATCCTCGCCGCAAGCTGCAGAAGAACCACACACGCACATACGTCAGACCAGGACACACGAACACGGGCGCCATGAGGGGGAACGGAACGGACCGGAAGGGGAGAGATAGATCGAAAGAGGGAACGTACGGAGGCATAGTCTGGCTGGGAGGCGGTGAGCGGGGCGGCGGTCTCGGCGGCGAGCTCGTCGAGCTGGCTGGTGGTGACACCCATGTATACCCTGACGCAGACCGAGCACGGGGTCGCGGTGCTCCTGGCTGAGCCCATAGCTGAGCTTCTTTAGCCGCACCGTGATCTTGTCGAAGTGCACCGTCTCCGTCCGCCCGTCCCGCTTCACGACGTACATCACCTAAAACTAACAAAAACATACTCATGTGCATCATCCAAACAGGCAATGGTTTTGCATGTTTGTACATCAGAATCAATAATTGAATTATCAACAGACGGTAATAATTAAATGCCAGGAGAATAATTAAATGCCACATTTATGAATAAGTGAACATTATGAATGTCATGCTGCATTTTGTAATGGTAATGATCCAAGATAGTTAAATAGATGGTCATTATTAGGAATGCTCCATAGGATCTAAAGACACGTGTGCATGTTTCTTAAGTGTGCTTTCTAAAATTGGATACCCATTTAGCTCTATTAGCTTGACTTGAAGCGATGGGGACACCGCAAAGTTGATCCTGTACTAATAGTCACAGACAACAACCTTGTAGAAGATCATGCCCACCCTTGGTCCTTGGAGGGACGTGTGTTGTAGTGGTAACCACATCAGTGAACTTGAAAGGATATACATGTTCCTACATTATCGAAATGAAACAATAAGCATCTTCACAATAGGACTACATCACTCGGCCAACAGGGCATTTAACGCAAATGCATTAGCTAATGCCAATGATGTCTGTTTCTTACACAAGATAGCCATGAAATTGTTAATCGTATAAAAGTAGAGGAATGCAAAGAAACCATGATCGTTCTACAATTGTTGAAGCAAGCTATTATCTTTTAAGAAATCCTATAGAAAATAAGCAATGTAAAAAGGGGAAACAGCTAGGCACGCACTAAGAAACTGACGAACAATATCTGTCCAACTAAACTTCTACACATGATGAAATCAATATCCTTGCAGAGGGCCCTTTATAATTGGAACAAAGAAACAATTTTAAAAAACAGTACCCCTCTGTCATCACCATAGTCATTACGTCATTACGAAGCCTTTTATCCCAAACAAGTTGGGGTAGGCTAGATATGAAACCCTTTCACAAGGACTTCCCAGGAGGTCACCCATCCTAGTACTACTCTCGCCCAAATGGGTTTCATACCCAAAAGACTGGCTAGTTTTTACGTTGGCTTGCCAAGCCTATCACAACCCTTAGATATGAAACCCTTTCACGAGGACTTCCTAGGAGGTCACCCATCCTAGTACTATTCTCGCTCAAATGGGTTTCATACCTATGGGACTGGCTAGTTTTTACGTTGGCTCGCCAAGCCTATCACAACCCTCCTCCTTTACCCGGGCTTGGGACCGGCTATGCCTAGAAGACATAGGCGGAGTTTCTGTCATCACCATAGTCTAGCAGATTAATTTAACACAATTTAGGATGAGTAGCACTATAATATTAAAACTGAACTAATTGTTCCTGCTACTTGTTGCTTTCTGATGCCTTGTACATATTCATATATGATACAGTGACACTGGCAGCAATTTCTCAAGCGCAAGAACACATATTTTTTTCAACTAACAGATTGTATCTAAAGTCCCCCCAAAAGCTGACTTAGAATCTAATCAAATAAGTCAAAAACTCCTTTTTAGACTAAACAAGTAGAATCCTGCCTTCTTGTGGCTACAATTTAGTCTTGGCTAGAATTTAATCTAACAAGCAGAAACCTCGTCAGAATTTAATACAGAATATGAATGACAATAAAACAATTCTAAGCAAAGAGGAGGAAGAGGGGAGCGAAGCTGACAGGGAAAGGTTGTCGGGGCGAGCTGAGGGCTTGCATTCAGAAAAACTCACCCACAGGCTTGCTCTACACTCGCCGTTGCTCTCGACCGCGACCGTAAATTTCTGGGAATATATGTTTCCTCTATATAATTATGCTGGATTTTTGGAGAGATGCATCACATAATATATTTCAGTTTCAAATCCATGAGTTTGTGTAGATTTCGTTTGTAAAACTTTGTATAGCTTAGGTTCTGAACTATCTTTACGAAACCTTATGTAAGATCTGAAGTCAATCCTGTCGATTGTGTACATATCCGATGAATAAATGGGCAAGGAAACCAAGTGGTGTCCGGGGAATGATGGCTCGGATAGCTTGGTAATGATATCAATAAGTAATTATTGTGCAAACAATAACTAATGCAGGTTCCAGGATCTCGTGTGTTGCTACTGATCACCGAAGGCATATTAGACAAACTCTAATCGATCTAGCCAGTCTAGGCATGACAAGAATGGGCCGATGCATTGTAATGTATATCCAAGATTCAGAAACATATGATTTCGTTGCTTTCGACTCAACTGAACTAAGCTAGGCACCCGAACACCATGCTAGAATCCAGAGGGAAGCATAGCGCAAGTGCGACCCTCGCTGACCACCTAGAGGCACGGTACCAGTAATGCATCAAGATCTGTCTATTCAAGAGGTAAACAAGAACACATCCTCGTTTGATATCATGATATGCAAGTAAATTTCAAGCACACAGGGTTGATATGCAAACAAATATCACACACACGGGGAGACCGCCCAAACAAGCACATCAGCTCACATCACCTTTTAGTAGACAAAAACTGAGCAAGAGAGACCCAACCTTGTTGATAATGACACGGAGGACCCAACAAACAGAGAACATAGATCAGCCTGCAAGAAGAAAAAAAAGAGAATGAACAACATACCAGCTCATAGACATTTCATGAAACACGTCAGGAGTATTGTAACGGAAGAACACCTCCTTCATATGATAATAATGAGCAACAGTAGAATGGAAGGATCACTGGCAAATTGAACGAATGAGAGCAGCCCCGACGATCTAAAGCTTCAGACCACCAATATCATCATAAACCATGTTTGTCGGCATTGCTAAAAAAACAGTAGAATAAGCAAACAAAATCTCAGTTAACCACCTGGTACACAAAACAAAGGGCATTTAAATCCCCAAACCTGAAGATATGCTACAGGAGCACATGTACATTTGATAAAAACCAATGTACATGTATATGCATGATTACTAAATATGGCAACAATATATATGGCACAATAATTTACCCCCGTCACTGAAATCTGAAGTCAGTGTGCGTGTGTATGTTTATACACCCAGCTAAAAATCTATGAAACGCAAAATAAGAATCTGAATGCCCAATAAAAATTAATCTGGCTGGGCAACTCGGCTACTCCGAGCTCCCCCAGATTGAAAACTCGCTGGTCGTCCGATTCTGTCTTTTACATCATCTGAGCCATCTAATTTTCACAATCTATTTTCACTTCGTGGTTATTTTTCCTCTGCTATGACTGGTGGGCTTATTATTGTGCTTTACCTGATTAGTGATTTGAATGATTAGTAATTTACCTGAGAGCAAGCTTGCCTGAGAGTTTAAGTGTCACAAGTATATTCATTAACTGCCCTCATACAACCTGCAAATTGATTATCGAATGAGCTTCTGACGGGAAATAGAAAACAAAAAGCACAAAAGAACAGTAGGTACCTGACATAGCTCTAGCGTGGTAAACTTTTTTGAGTGCTTACAGTCATCTTCGGTGCTGACTCGTATCTGACCATTGCCCTGCCCATCGAGGTCACTGTTGCACCACGACTCACGGCAAGGCCCATTTGCCTAGTATGCTCCAACTGCCAACAGACAAGCAATGTTTCATAAACCAATTGAGGCCTTTTCACTAATTAAATCTACAAAACCATTTAGTAAAATCCACTGGAACCATCCAACTATAGGACTGAATCAATGAAACATAACAGCAGTTGCAGAAACCACTCTAGACTTTTTTCATAAACTAAAGGAAACATTTTAGGTTCTAATTAACCCTGGGGGCTGCAGCCGCTGTTATGAAAATCACTCTCTTCCTATCAATTTTCAGAAAATGGTTTAGAGTGGTTTCTGAAAATGGTCCAGAGTGGGTCCTGATTAAATTGATAGGAAGAGAAGGAATGGGGGTGTTTTAGAAAGATTGCTACACATATGGCATACATCTGAAGAAGGAAAAAAGAACACCCTAAATCAAACCTGAAGAAAACAAGATAAAATAACCTGATGTATGAATTGTAAACTGATGAGATTCTTAGTAGACATGATAAAATATGTATGTACAGGTCATTAATTAATAGATTATGAATAGCAAGGATGAAATTAAATCAAATATGACAGAAATATGTGAAAAGAACAGCAAGACACCACCGCCGCTGTTGAAATCAAATCTGATAGAAATATGATGAAATTAATTAATCCACGCTGGCCATTCCCATCCACGAGACGAGAGAGACAGTGTGAGTGTGTGTGTGCTGTGTACGCAAGGATGGGAGGGGCTGGAGGAACAGATGAGAATCAAGGAAAAGGGAAGGGGAGAGAATCCACACCTTGGTCCTCTGACCGTTGCAACCCGTGGTCGAAGGTGAAGAGGCGGTGGCGCAGGGGTGGTTGGGGGATTTTTTCGGGGCTCTTCGTCCAGCGGCGGTCGTCCAGGTCGAGTTCCTCCTCCGGCGGCTTCTTGGCAGTGAGCGCCCGGGGCGCCGTTGACCGGGGATCCTCCTCGGGCTACCGTCGTCCCGGTAGAGATTTGCGGAGGAGAGCCCACAGTTTCTTGTCCGCGCCGCCGCCCCGGCCTCGTTAGTGGAGAAGGAGAGAAAGGAGGGGAGGCGGCGTTGGGTAGAGGAGGAGAGAAGGGAAGGCGCCTGAACCCTAGCCTGAATCGTAGCCGCGGGGGAGAGAGAGAGAGGAGGGTGACGAGGAGGGGGAGGCGAGTGAGACGGGACAAGAAAAGCCATGGCAGAACCTACAGTGAGGAAAGCCATGGCTCTCTAGCAAGCACGCAGCGAGCAAGATGATGGCGGGCAACGACGGCATCGGACGATGGCTTGCGGAGACGGATGGAGAGGCAGAGCACCGGGGCTGACTCCTCTCCCGCCGCGAGACCGTGGAGAAGGAGGGAGCCGACCTCCGTCGCTCCACGCACCTGAAGACGGCTCAGATCGGGAACCACCACTGCAGCCTGAAGACGAGCGATGGGCAGGTAAGGAGGAGGAAGAGGCGAGGCGGTGGAGGAGTAGCAGTAGGCGGCGGGGCTCCTAGGGCATAGGAGGAGGAGGTGGGAGGGAGTGGCGGCAGACGAGGGAGGGAGGAGTGAGGGGCGCGGGGCTGTGGATTGGGGCTAGGGTTCGACTGCTTTTTCCTCTTGCTCGATCGCTGTGGCCCTAGCCCGACCGCTCGCTCGCTCGCTATGGATTTCGCTCGTGTGGTGTGGTGCGCCCGCGCGTTTTTCGGTGGTTTTTACTCGTCGTGTGATGCGGTGCGCTCGAGCGATGGTTGTGTCTAGCACTTTTTTAGGGTGTATATGTTAGATGTATTGCTTTGTAGTGAGTTATACAAGCTCACCAACATGCATACTTATCGTTGTTTCTGCCATGTCTGAATCTGTCATATCATTTGCCATGTTTGCATGGATGCTACCATCTTTTTTGTTGATCTTTGGAATAAGTTCAGTAAGGGAGTTTTGTTCTTTGTCTTTAGTATTAGCATTCCATGCCTTTGTTTGCCATGTTAAGTTCCTGTAGCATGTTGTTTGATAGCTCTAAACATTGCAACCTGATGTTATTTCTGTCAAGTCTGTAAACTGTTATTATTTGCAATCTTGACATGTCCTTTTGAGCATGTTGTAGTGGTTTCTGAAGATAGCTCAGTGTTCATGTTTTGTCATGCTTTACCTGTACTTCATGCGCATGCCTTTTATTTTCACGTTGAGATGCTGTAGCATGTTGTTTTGATGCTTGCAAGATGCCTAGTTTTTGTTTTGGACAGTTTGTCCTTTAAACTTGTATGGAGTGTATGTGTTGCACCGTTGCTCCGTTTTGAGTGTGCCCTATATGAAACTTGCTTCATTTTGCATGAAGTCTCATATTATCATGTTGCATCCTTGTTTTGAGGTGTTTGCTTGATGTTTGTATGCATTTTGCATCAATGCCATGTTTAACTTGTTTTGCTCATATCTTCTAGGCCGCAACTCCGAATTAAATGAACTTTATATGTAACTTGACTAGAATCTCGTGTAGATCATCTTGGTGCATCTTAACTTGCTGTTTAACAACTTCGAAATGTGCATATGGGGTCTTACGGATTTGTTAAGGTTTATTCAGATCTGGACCAATTTCGAAATGTGCATATGGGGTCTTACCGGATTTGTTATATGTCGTTTCCGGCCTCATTTAAACTTGCTTTGATGTGTTGTTCTTGTTTGCATCATCTCTTGCCATGAGTAGCCTCATCTAGCTTTGTCATGCATCATACTTGGTTGAGCATCATGTCATGTATATGTGTGGTGTGTTTATCATGTTGTGTGCTTCTTCTCGATAGTTCCCGTTTCGTTGCGGTCATGAGGATTCGTTCGTCTACGCTTGGTTCGTCTTCGTGGATTCATCTTCTTCATGGACTTGTTCTTCTTCCTAGCGGGATTTCAGGCAAGAGGACCGTTACTCTGGATATCAGTACTATCATTTCTATGCTAGTTGCTTCGTTCTATCGCTATGCTGCGCTTCCTATCACTTGTTCTTCAAGCCTCCCCAAATTGCCATGTCAGCCTTTAACCTTTTCACCCTTCCTAGCAAACCGTTGTTTGGTTTTGTTACCTCTTTTCTCAGCCCCTCTTATAGCGTTGTTAGTTGCAGGTGAAATTGAAGATTGCTCCATGGTGGACAGGATTATGTTGGGATATCACAATATCTCTTATTTAATTAATGCATCTATATACTTGGTAAAGGGTGGAAGGCTCGGCCTTATGCCTGGTGTTTTGTTCCACTCTTGCCGCACTAGTTTCCGTCAAATCGGTATTATGTTCCCGGATTTTGCGTCCCTAACGCGGTTGGGTGATTTATGGGACCCCCTTAACAGTTCGCTTGAATAAAACTCCTCCAGCAAGGCCCAACCTTGGTTTTACCATTTGCCTCACCACCACCTACTTTTCCCTTGGGAGTCGCTCTCTCGAGGGTCATCTTTATTTTATCCCCCCGGGCCAATGCTTGTCTAAGTGTTGGTCCAAACTGAGAGATGTCCGGCGCCCCCTGGGCAATCAGGGTCTATGCCAACCTAACGTCTTGCTCATCCGGTGTGCCCTGAGAACGAGATATGTGCAGCTCCTATCGAGATTTGTCGGCACATCCGGGCGGCTTTGCTGGTCTTGTTTTACCATTGTCGAAATGTCTTGTAACCGGGATTTCGAGACTGATCGGGTCTTTCTGGGAGAAGGAATATCCTTCGTTGATCGCGAGAGCTTATCATGGGCTAAGTTGGGACACCCCTGCAGGGTTTAAACTTTCGAGAGCCATGCCCGCAGTTATGTGGCAGATGGGAATTTGTTAATATCCGGTTGTAGATAACTTGACACCAGATACGAATTAAAACGCATCAACCACGTGTGTAGCCGTGATGGTCTCTTCTCGATGGAGTCCCGGAAGTGAACACAATTTTGGGTTATGTTTGAAGTAAGTAGGAGTTCAGGATCACCTCTTGATCATTGCTAACTTCACGACCGTTCTGTTTGCTTCTCTTCTCGCTCTCTTTTGCGTATGTTAGCCACCATGTATGCTTAGACGCTGCTGGAAGCTCACCACTTTACCCCTTCCTTTCCCCTTAAGCTTTGCTAGTCTTGATACCCATGGTAATGGGATTGCTGAGTCCTCATGGCTCACAGATTAGTACAACAACAGTTGCAGGTGTAGGTTATGTGATAATCATGACGTGAGAGCGATGCTTGCTTGTTTTGGAGTTCTTCTTCTGCTTCTTCTTCGATCAGGGGATAGGTTCCAGGTCGGCAGCCTGGTCTAGCAGGGTGGATGTGGTTTGAGTTTCTGTTTATGTTTCATCCGTAGTCGGATGGTGCTCTTATGTAAGATGATGTTGTACTCGTGTGTCATTGTATGCCTTTTTGTATGTATCCCCATCTATTTATGTAATGTTGATGTAATGATATCCACTTTGTAAAAGCGTTTCAATATGCGGTTCTATCCTTCGTGGGTCCTTCGAGTCTCTTTAGGATAGTATCGCATATTGGGCGTGACAATTGATTTATACTACGTCATCTCACAAGTTCTTGTTGAGTCTTATGTGGGTCAAGTTTTTGAGATTTAGGAAAACCATGATATAGAAGGAATTAAGGAGACACAAAGTAGCTATGTGTTTAATTTCTCTCTCTCTCTCTCTCTCTCTCATGTTCTTGAGATGGCACGATCTTGATGTATCACGGGCTTTGTTAATATAGTTGGATCATATGGTGTTTTCCCCTCTCTATCTTGTTGTGAATTGAGTTTTCCCTTTGAGATTTCATTTTATCAGATTGAATACTTATATGGATTTGAGAGCACTTGATGTATGTCTTGCTATGAATACCCGTGGTGATAATGGGGTATCATATTGATTCACTTGATATGTGTTTTGGCACTCAACTCGCGGATTCCCGAGGTGCCATTGGGGTAATCTATGCATAGGGGTTGATCCACGTTTTCATCTTTGTTTCTCAGGTAGAAATCTTGGGGCACTCTTTGAGGTTCTTTGTGTTGGATTGAGTATTATGAATCTGAAATGTTTTGATGCATATCGTATAATCAACTCACAGATACTCGCAGTGACATTGGAGTATCTAGGTGACATTAGAGTTGGTTGATGTGTATCATATGGTGTTATTTTAGTATGAACTCTTGGATAGATCTATCGGAAAGGATAACTTTGTGTTATTTTAGTATGAACTCTTAGATAGATTGATCGGAAAGGATAACTTGTAGGTGGTTTCGTACCCTACAAACAATTTCTTCTTATGTTCTCCGCTAGATAGGAACTTTGGAGTGATTCTTCACTGCACGTTGAGGGTTGGTTATATGATCCAATTTTATTAGCATTGTTGAGAGATTGCAATAGCAAAAGTACGGACCCTAGGCCTCATTTTCAAGCATTGCAATACCATTTGTTCTCCGTTTTATCAATTTCTACATTGCTGTTTTCTATTGTTCCTATTACAAAAAATCAATATCTACTATCATTACTACACTTGTATCACCACCACTTCGCTGAACTAGTGCACCTATACAATTTTACCATTGTATTTGGTGTGTTGGGGACACAAGAGACTTTTTATTATTTGGTTGCAGGGTTGTTTGAGAGAGACCATCTTCATCATCCACCTCCCACAGATTGATAAACCTTAGTTCATCCACTTGAGGGAAAATTGCTACTGTCCTACAAAACTCTGCGCTTGGAGGCCCAACACGAGTCTACAAGAACAAGTTGTGTAGTAGACATCACGTTCCCCTGCACCCACCGCGGCGCCAGTCGCCGTGCGTTTTCCTGCACCCGACGTGCCCTTGCTCTTGTGCGCTCCCCCCTCAGCGTCATGGGATGCTACCGTCGACCGCTACCTCGCAGCGTCGTGAGTCACTGTCCTCCCGCGCCTCGCCCGTCGATCACAGACAGAGGGTCTTTGATTTGCAACTCAAAAACATACTAGGCTGGCTTGAAGACGTGAAAAACGATGTCCTGGAGGACGACAACGCTAGCGCAGCATGATGCCTCTGCCGCCACTGCAATTAGTTCTTTTGGGTTTAATACTGTATCTTGATTGAATGAATGTAAAGTCACAATGTGACTGAATGAAACCTATGGTTTGAACAAACTTGCGTTTTTTCTATATGAATGTACAGACTTATCAAATGATTTTTTTAAACATCAATGTTCTGTAAATTTAAAACACTCATCGCAAACGTTTTAGGTAGAACACCCATATGCAAAGCGAGAGCTATGGTCCTTCCCAAGCAAGCTAAGGGAAAATTTGCCGCGCATGACTTGTGCATCTCTTCATCGCAAACGTTTTAGATAGAATACCCATATGCAAAGCGAGAGCTATGGTCCTTCCCGAGTAAGCCAAGGGAAAATTTTCCGCACAGGTTTGTGCATCTCTTCATCGCAAACAGTTCAAATTGAACACGGTATGCAAAGCGAGAGCTATGGTTCCTTCGCCACTAAGCCAAGAGAAAATCCGGCACGCAGGATTTGTACATCCGTTCATCGTGAATGATTTTTTATGATGACCCGTGTGCAACCACGTACATATAATTTGGTAAGATTTGCATCCGTCATATTGGGTATATTTCCATTTGTCAAACTGGAAACATTGGCATTTGTTGAGCTAGTAACATTGTCATTTGTCCATCTTGTAACACTGCCATGTGTCAAAATTTGCAGCTAAAAATAACTAGCACTGTCTAATTTTGAAACTAAAATTCAATAAGCATAGATTTCATTCATAGATTAAGTAGTTGTTCTTTATACAAATAGTTCAATTTGACAGCTGAACCGAACAAATTTTCCCTAATTGTTGGCAACCACGTACTGAAATATCTAGTTCAACTATACATACGTAGTACGGAGGGCAAAAGTGCTCCTGCCCAAGTTCCACCTCGAGACGGCATCGCTCCGTCCCAGAAGACCTATCTTTATTTTTTCTAGGTCAAAATGCCTTATATACCAGAAGATGGGCACCGGAGGTGGGCTGGGCTGCCCACCACCCACCAGGGCGCGCTTGGGGGGCCTGGCGCGCCATGGTGTCTTATGGGCACCAGGCAGCACCCCTCTGGTAAATCTTTTCTCCAGTATTGTTTTATTTATTCCAAAAAAATTCTCTATAAACTTTTAGCTCATTTGGAGAAGTGTAGAATAGGTAACTCTGATGTAACTTTTTCAGGTCCAGAATTCCAGCTGCCGGCATTCTCCCTCTTTGTGTAAACCTTGCATATTATGAGAGAAAAGGCATTAGAATTACTCCATAAAGCATTATTATGCATAAAAACATTATAAATAACAGTAGTAAAACATGATGCAAAATGGACATATCAACGCCCCCAAGCTTAGACCTCACTTGTCCTTAAGCGAAAGCCGATATCGAAAATCATGTCCAGATGTTTTGAGAGAGAGGTGTCGATAAAAACAAAGTACGACATAGTAGCATCATGCATATTATTATAATAGCAACAAACTTTATCATAAAAAATTATCACATAACTTTATCATATAACTTCTCATGAACAAGTAACAATTCATCACAACTTCGAAGTAGAAAGCATAAACTTCATTGAAAACCAACAAACTATGTTCTTAGTCAACTTTGCAACTACAATTCAACATATTTTTAGGAAGGGTCTCGTACTAGAGCCTCTTAGCAAGTCCACATACTCAACCATCATTTTATCTTCTATGATTGCTAACACTCACGATATATATATGAGCAAAAAGTTTCAACCGGACACATAGAAAGATAGGGGCTTATAGTTTCGCCTTCCAACTTATTCACCTCAAAGGTGATGTCAACAATAATAACTCATGCTCACTCATATCCAACTGGATATATGTTCCTAAATCTTTCCCCACCACCTGATGCTTGTCAAAGAGAAAATAAAAAGGAATAGAGGAAAATACTTTGACTCTTGTATAAAAGTAAATACATAAAAGTAAAAGATAGGCCCTTCGCAGAGCGAAGCAGAGGTTGTCATTCGCTTTTGGTTTGCACACACAATCTCTTAATGCAAAAGAATGTCACATTATATTGCCCCTTATGATAGCAACCTTTATTATGCAGTTCGTCGCTTTTATTACTTTTCCATCACAAGTTCGTACAATGCTTAATTTCTCTTACACTAAATGATCAAACACATTTAGAAGCAATTTTATTGCCTTATTGCATCGGTGACAACATACTTGAAGGATCTTTCTCAATCCATAGGTAGGTATGGTGAACTCTCAAAATAAGAGTTTGGGGTTTAAGGGGTTTAGATGCACAAGTAGTATATCTACTTAGTGCGGAATTTTGGCTAGCAAAGATATTGGGCAAGCACCGCATGTTGAAGGATCTATGACAATATAACTTCTATGTGAATATGAACAAACATAAATCATTATATTGTCTTCCTTGTCCAACATCAACAGTTGGGCATTAGATATTTAGTGGGGGCTCAAAATCATAAAAGATGTCCAAGATAGTGTATTTGCATGTGAATCTTCTCTTCCCTTATTAATTCTTTCATGAATTGCATCATTGACCAATGCTATGTTTGTCAACTTCCAACAAATTTTACCACTTATACTTTTCCTTATGTGATGTCATTACTTACCATAAGATTAGCATATGATCTTTTTCATTATTTCCTTTTATTTTGATTGAAACATAAATGTAAAGAAGCAAAAACTAAAACTAAACTTTATTATATAACTCTCACTCGATTACATAGATAGATAGATCACAAAACTAGCACTCAAAAAATAGATCGTACTAAGCTTTTATTCAACTAAATCACGAAATAGCTAAGGATCGAACTAAGATAGGTAAAGGTAATAAAAGTGATGGTGATACGATACCGCGACATCTCCCCCAAGTGGAAAAAGCCAAGGGGAGTGCCCATACCCGTGTACTCAAGTCTCCTTTGGCGGGGAAGATGATTATGTGGTGATGACGAGGTAGTATTTTTCTCCAACTTGCGTCTGAGGCTAAAATTTTCCTCCCCAAGATCCTCATTCTCTAGATCGAGCTTTAATATCCTTTTTGTTGGGGAAATAACTCCTAGGTATGACCCTCCCAGCAGGGGTCGGGTTATACCATCAGCGACTCATTACAAAGAAGTTCAAAGAAACCCAAGACGTAAAGATGGCGACTCATGTAGGCATGCCTAGATAAGGCCTAGAATCGGGGCCCATGAGCCGCCGTATGATGACTTGTACTATAAGGCAAGAATTAGTTATAAACTGAGCCAATCACGAAGTGTGAGCCGGTCGGGACTCTGTAAGCCGCCTGGCCTCGACCTGTGTATATAAAGGTGAGACCCGGCGGCAGGTTAACTCAAGAAACATGTAGTCGAAAGCTAGGTCAATCATATTTCACTTCCTGGTAATCGAAACCCAAGCAATACAATCTAAAGCAGGAGTAGACTCTTACCTCCATCATGAGGGGCCGAACCTGTTAATTCTCGTGTCCTTTGTCCCGTTCAACCCCTTCAAGCTAACCTAGTTGCAATGGCTCCACACCTAATTCCTTTCACTAGGACATCTGCCGTGATAAAACCATGACAGTTGGCGCCCACCGTGGGGCAAGAGCACTGTGGTTTTGAGTTCTTGAAGGGAAGCTTCTCAGGGATCAAGGGATAGGTCGTGGGCCGGATGACCAAGAGCTACCGTGATAAGATCTACATCGACGACTCTGGCTGGGGTCCGGAGGTCGATTCAATCGAGTACGGCTACCGGGTCGCCTTCGGCGGAATTGAAGTCTTCATCCGCAAGATCAGTGAATCCGATCTTGAGCTGGCCGCTGGCTCTGACGTCGTTGAAACGGCTCAGCGCGCAAGGCCCGCCAAGGTTCAACCCGCCCAGAAGCATGCTTTCGTTGGCTTTATTCATGGGGCGGCTTTCGAGGAAGGTTCTGTGTCTGGAGGAGAGACGACCATCTATTCAGATGATGAGTCCTCAACCAACGAGACCAATTCGATCTATCAATTGCAAGACGGCAGGCTCGGGGGCTGTTCCGATGGTGACAGTATTCCGAACTCCAATGAGCCACTGATCAGGGCAGCTATCTTCATGGCTGGTATGCAACCAGTTTTGAATTCATCAGCCGCTGTGGCTATGACCTCTGGTGCAACGGCCGCTGCGACAGCCGAGGCAGGTGGCCCTGTGTGCCCGTTGGCTCAAGTTTTATCCGAACTCTTGGAGGCTTTGGCAACTTTGCTAACTATGGAGGTAACCCCGGCGAATCAAGCGCAACATAATGTGGACATTGCAAAATTGCAAGATGAGATAGCTCAGGCCAAGTAGGATCTTAATGCTGAGAATGCTAGGATGGCAATAGAGTGAGCCACCCTAGATGCGGAATCACAACGGATTCAAGCAGAAAATTTCCGCTTAAGTTTGGATCAGAATGCATCAAATGTTGTTTTCCACAGGAGGTACCAGAGTCGTCTGCCTTTGGAGTTTGATGCCAGAAATCTCTTCAATACGCCAGGGGCAGGACCAAGTAACCCGCCTGGTGTGACCCGGGCCCCTGAGGCTCCTCGGGCCGGAGTGGCAGCTCAGCTCCGCGCAGTAGACCCGCCCCGTGATTTAAACCCACCTCAACGAGTCTCAACCCCTTCGGGTCACTTCTCTAACCCGTTGGACAACATGATTTCCGCAGCATCACGGCTGGCAGCTCTCCCAGTGACAGGTGAGTCTCCTGCGGCGATTGAGGCACAGAAGGCTATGGAGCTTCTTCAAACAGCGGTGGCCCATCAGGAGGCTTACTCCTACAGATGGGATCGAATCCATTCAACTCCGTCTTTGAGTCACTGGCGGTTTCCAACAGGGAACGACACCGACGCTAGACCGGTGGTAATCAAGATGTTCAAAATCAGGCGGATTAGGCGCGTGGATGTCAAGAGGCGGAGCTGATGGCTCAGCTGGCGGCTCTTCAGCAACCTCAATTGAATCCACCAGCGTCCATAGAAGCCGGAGTGACTTCTAGGACAGTGGGTGTGCCGTGCTTGGTGCCGGCTCTGCGCAATGAGTGCTTGCCCAAGGACTTCAAGGGCCCTCAAAATATACCTAATTACATAGCGGATTGACCTCCAGATGCTTGGATTGAGAGTTATGAGCTGGCCATGGAGATGTTGAATGTTAATGATGTTGTGTGCGCCAAATACTTCACCATGATGTTGGATGGGCCAGCTCGTACCTGGTTAAAGGGACTGCCTCCCAATTCCATCAACTCATGGACTGAGCTAAAGACACAGTTGATTCAGAATTTCAAGGATACATGTAAACAGCCTATGTCGATCATCGACCTAAACACTTGCATCCAGCCTGAAGATGAGTCAACCTCCCATTGGGTTTGCCGGTCTCGGCCATTATTCACTCATCGGATAGCATCAACGCTGGTTCTCCTGTTTTGATTTTGGAGAAGAATTGCTGGTTTGTTCCCCTCAAGCAGAAGTTAGGGAGGCTTAAACGTCATTGCAATGACATGGGAGAGCTCATGGCGGCTCTTATCAAATATGCCGATTCAAACAAAACTAAGGATCCTGATTCAGATGAAAAAATCCTGTAAGGGGAAGAAAAACAGCAAGGGGCAGCAGCAGAGTACAACAGGTCAGAGTCAAGATAAAAATGGTAAGCGCAAGCACACTGACGGTGGATCAGATTTTGTGGCCAACACTAATGCACAGGACAGTGTTCGCCGTCGTAAGGGAAGGTTCCCGCCCCAGTCTGGAGGGCCGAAGTTCAATTTAGAGGCAATGTTGAACGAGCCTTGCCCAAAACATACTCGTCCTGATAAGCCGGCAACCCACCCGTGGAAAGATTGCAGTATCATGAGGGAGTACAGGAATTACAACCTTTACCAAGGCCACAATAATGGTAACGGCCCGCACGGCGGGTCAGGATCTGGCTCACACGGGTCCGGCTTTGGAGGCGGCAGTTCAAATTCCGGCTTTCAAGGTCAGGGTAATCAAGGCAGCTTTAACCAATAGAACAATCAGGGCAATCAACAACAGCAATTAGGGTATCAGAGCAACCCGAAGCAGCTAAGTAGCGGCCAGTATCATGTCTTCACTACTAGCTTATGCAAGTGAGACCAGAAAGTTCATAAGCGAGCTGTGAGTGCGGTTGAGCCGGATGTACCTCGATACTTATGATGGTCAGGGCACCAAGTCATATGGAGCCGAGAGGATCACCCGCTCTGGGTTGATAATCCGAGTCAGCTGGCTTTGGTGGTGGCTCCTCAGGTTGGAGGTTTCAAGTTCACTACGGTGCTTATGGACGGAGGCAGCAGTATCAACATTCTTTATTATGATACTTTTCGCCGGATGAGTCTGACTGACAAAGATCTTAAGCCGTCCTCTCCAGTCTTTCATGGCTGGTACCTAGTAAGTCGGCATATCCAGTTGGTAAGATCGCTTTGGAGGTAGCTTTTGGCGACGAGCGTAATTACAGAGTAGATACACTAACCTTTGAAGTGGTAAAAATCAACATCCCATATCATGCTCTGTTTGGACGGCCGGATTATGCCAAATTCATGGCACGACCTTGTTATGTGTACTTGCAGCTTAAAATGTCGGGTCGCAAGGGTACCGTCACAGTTCATGGGGATAGGAAGATAGCTCTGGAGTGTCAGGAAGGCGATGCCGCTTATGCTGAGGCGGTTTGTACAACTAAGGAGTTGAAGTTTTATAAAGAATATGTTGACCCGACATATATGACCTCTTTGAAGAAGCCAACAACAGAGAATGACCCGGTGTTAAAGTTTAAGTCGGAGGAGGACACTAAACAGGTTGATTTTTTCCCTGGCGACTCATCCAAACAGTTCACTATTGGTGCTAATATGGAACCGAAATAGGAAAGCGCGCTCATCGAGTTCATCCGTGAGAACTGGGACATCTTTGCATGGAAACCTTCAGACATGCCAGGCGTACCGAGGGAACTCGCTGAGCACACTCTGAATATCGATCCCAAGTTTAAACCGGTCAAGCAATTCCTTCGTCATTTTAATGGAGAGGTGCAAGGACATTGGAGAAGAAGTGGCACGGCTCCTGACGGCCGGGTTCATCATTGAAGTTTTCCACCCTGAGTGGTTGGCTAACCCGGTGCTGGTACTTAAGAAAAATGGCACTTGGCGCATGTGTGTGGATTACACAGACCTTAATAAGGCTTGCTGTGACGCCCGGATAATTAAGCTGCAGTAACCCTCTGCTAATGATGCCACGTCACCTCGATTTCTGTTGCTAATCTCGCGTTAGTTCGAAAATGATTCGAATTCAAATTCAAAATTAGGCAAACAACAAAAGTTTTCAAACTTTAAAACTAAAATGTCCAGGTTGTGCCAAGTAATGCAAAGTTAATTGTGGTGAAGAAACCCCACTTTTATAAAATGTTTTAATACTCTAAAATGATTAAAACAGTATTTGAAAAGAATAAATAAGTGCCTTTGATATTTTGTAAAATCATAAACTATTTTATTTTGAGGTAAAACTTTTTAGGTTAGTGGGTTATTTTGAAACACTATTTTTGGAGCTATTGTCATATTTTACTGAACTAAAAATAAAGTGTAACTAAAATAAAACAGAAAGGAAAAAATAATAAAAAGAAAAGAAAACCAGAAAACAAATAAAAAGAAACCCCCCCGGCCAACCGGGCCAGACGGCCCGCCGGTCAGCCCACTGGCCCAGGCCAGCCCCCTACTCACCTTATCCTCCCGTCCTGAAACCCTAACGCCCGATCCCCCCACTTCCCCCACTCGCCTCCCCCTCTTCCCCGATCCAGATCTGATCGGGCCGACCTCATCGCCCCACCGTCGCGAACCCCATCACCGGCGCTCACCGTCGCCGCCTCGTTCCGCCTCCCCGACGCCGCCCCGTCGTCCTCGTCTCCTCCCGAACGCGATCTGGATCGGGGCGCCTTGCCCCTGCGCCCATCGCTGGCGCCCCATCTTCCCTGTCGCCCGTCTCCAACCATCGTCGCCTGAGGCCCCGACGTTGGTGCCGCTCTCCCCGTCGCCCCACCTCGTTGGACGCCATCGCCCCGCCGCCCTCGTCGCCGGCGGCCCAGATGCCGCCCCGTCCACACCACCATCGCTGGAGCACCACCACCACTTGGACTTCGTCGCCTCCTCCCCTACATCGTCGTCGTCCCCGACATCCTCCCCGCGCCCCACTGCCCTATCCCTACGGCCCCCGTGAGCTCCCCTCCTCCTCTCCCCCTCACGCGCACGCGCTCACGCCGTGGCCTCCTTCCCACGGCCCCGCCTCGCTCTGCCGTTTCTGCTCACGTCGTCCTGGCATGGCCATCGCCCACGCATCGCCTGGTCGCGCGCCTGCGTCGGCCAAGCCCTACCTTACCCTCCCCCATCATGGCCACTGCTGTCGCGCCCTACTCGCCGCTTCCCCCGCGGTGCCATTCGGGTCCGTCCCGCTCGGCCTCCGCCTCCCTGTCGCCGGCCCCGCCTCGGGCTGCCGTGCCCGCTGCCGCCCAGGCTCAGCCTTCGCTCGGGCGCCCGCACACCCCAGCAACCGAGCGGGCTGGTGCCTGCACCCGTTTGACAGCGCCCGTTTGGCCCCTTTGGGCCATTTACAACGGGGCCCCACACCCCATAACGGTTTTATATAAAAAAGGGATTAAAAAATATATATAATAATAAAATTAAATTTAATTAATTAACTAAATTAGTTAACTTAATTAATTAACTTAATTAATTAACTTAATTAATCCTGTTTATTTAACCTAATTAACTATTGTTAATTAATTAAACAGTAATTAGATTAGTTAAATCCTAATTATAATCAACAGAGTATGACCTGCGGGACCCACATGTCAGCTTGACCCAGTCAATGCACTATTGACTGCTGACATCATGCTGACGTCAGCATACACTATTCTGGATAATGTTAGAATTAAATAGATAATAATTTAGAAAATGATTTAAAACTTTAAAAATTAATAGAAAATAAACCGTAGCTCGGATGGAAAAACTTTGTACATGAAAGTTGCTCAGAACGACGAGAGGAATCCGAATACACAGCCTGTTTGTCCGCCACGCGTCCCTAGCATAGTGAACCTGCAACATTTCATCTCCGGTTCATCTGTCCGAAATCGCGAAACACCGGGGATACTTTCCCGGATGTTTCCCCCTTTCGCCGGTATCAACTACTACCACATTAGGGCACACCTAACACCGCTCATTGCCGTGGCATGCATCATCATGCTTATGTTTGCATTGTATTTACTGTTTCTTCCTCCTCTTCTCTCCGGTAGACTACGAGACCGACGCTGATGCTGCCCAGTTCGACTACGGTGTTGACGACTTGTCCTTCTTGCCAGAGCAACCAGGCAAGCCCCCCCCATTGATCACCAGATATCACCTATTCTTCTCTCTATTGCTTGCATTAGAGTAGTGTAGCATGTTACTGCTCGGTTAATCCTATTCTATTGCATAGCCTGTCATTGTTGCTACAGTTGTTGATACCTTACCCGCAATCCTAAATGCTTAGTATAGGATGCTAGTTTATCATCAAGTGGCCCTACATTCTTGTCAGTCAGCCTTGCTATACTATCGGGCCGTGATCACTCGGGAGGTGATCACGGGTATATACTATACATATATACATACTATACAGATGGTGACTAAAGTCGGGTTCGCTCGTTGAGTACCCGCAAGTGATTCAGATATGGGGGCTGAAAGGACAGGTGGCTCCATCCCGGTAGAGGTGGGCCTGGGTTCCGGACGGCCCCTGACTATTATTTTGTGGCGGAGCGACAGGGAAGGTTGAGACCACCTAGGCGAGAGGTGGGTCTGGCCCTGGTCGTCATTCGCGGTTACTTCATAATAACGCGCTTAACGAGATCTTGGTATTTGATCTGAGTTTGGCCAATGGCCTATACGCACTAACCAACTACGCGGGAACAGTTATGGGCACTCGACGTCGTGGTATCAGCCGAAGCCTTCTAGACATCAGCGAATGAGCGGCGCGCGTTGGATTGGAATGGAACACCTGCTCTTGTATTAGGGAGTCCAGGTCTGCTTCCAGCCGACCATGCAACGTGCAGGTGTGCAATGGGCGATGGGCCCAGACCCCTGCGCCGTAGGAGTTAGGCCGGCGTGTTGACCTCTCTGTTAGGCCTAGGTGGGGCAGCGACATGTTGTTCTTCTAAGGTCGGGCATGACCCAGGAAAGTATGTCCGGCCAATTGGGATCGAGCGTGTTGGGTTATGTGGTGCACCCCTGCAGGGAAGTTTATCTATTCGAATAGTCGTGTCCCTCGTTAAAAGGACGACCCAGAGTTGTACCTTGACCTTATGACAACTAGAACCGGATAATTAATAAAACACACCCAGACAAGTTCCAGAGACATCCCGGTGGTTGCTTTCCCACAGGGCGACGAGGGGAGGATCGCCGGGTAGGATTATGCTATGCGATGCTACTTGGAGGACTTCAATCTACTCTCTTCTACATGCTGCAAGACGGAGCCTTCCAGAAGCGTAGTCTTCAATAGGACTAGCCATCCCCCTCTTATTCTGGCATTCTGCAGTTCAGTCCACCAATATTGCCTCTTTACACATATACCCATGCATATGTAGTGTAGATCCTTGCTTGCGAGTACTTTGGATAAGTACTCACGGTTGCTTTTCTCCCCCCCTTTCCCCCTTTCCTTTCTACCTGGTTGTCGCAACCAGATGCTGGAGCCCATGAGCCAGACGCCACCGTCGACGACGACTCCTACTACACTGGAGGTGCCTCCTGCTATGTGCAGGACGCTGACGACGACCAGGAGTAGTTTAGGAGGATCCCAGGCAGGAGGCATGCGCCTCTTTCGATCTGTATCCCAGTTTGTGCTAGCCTTCTTAAGGCAAACTTCTTTAACTTATGTCTGTACTCAGATATTGTTGCTTGCACTGACTCGTCTATGATCGAGCACTTGTATTCTAGCCCTCGAGGCCCCTGGCTTGTATTATGATGCTTGTATGACTTATTTTATTTTAGAGTTGTGTTGTGATATCTTCCTGTAAATCCCTGATCTTGATCGTACATGTTTGCGAGTATGATTAGTGTACAATTGAATCGGGGGCGTCACACTTGCCCAGCTGATCCCTTTGCCCTCCCATGTATTGATCAGAGCATAGATGCTACGGCTGATTACGAACATTTGTGTTTTTTGGATGTTTATTCAAAATACCATCAGATCAAGATGGCTGTCAAAGACCAAGACAAGACAACTTTCATCACACCTTTTGGAGCTTTCTGCTATGTGTCTATGCCTTTTGGGCTTAAGAGTGCCCAGGCGACTTACCAGCGTTGTGTGCAGAACTGCTTTCACAGTCAGATTGGGCGCAATGTTCATGCCTATGTGGATGATATTGTTGTGAAGTCCAGGAAGAAGGAGACTCTGTTGGAGGATATGAAAGAGACATTTGATAATCTCTGGGTCTACAAGATGATGCTTAACCTGGCCAAGTGTGTTTTTGGTGTGCCTGCGGGCAAGCTTTTGGGTCTTGGTTTCTCAGAGAGGTATCGAAGCTAATCCAGAGAAAATCAAGGCTATTACCTCATTGGCTAAGCCGGCCTGTGTCAATGATGTTCAGTGTCTGGCGGGTCATATTCCCGCTTTGAGCCGGTTCATAAGCCGCCTCGGCAAAAAGGCTATTCCTCTATACCAGATGATGAAGAAAACATATAGTTTTGTTTGGAGTGACGCTGCTAATGAGGCATTCGAGGCACTTAAGAAGCAGCTGGCTGAGCCACCGATTCTTGCTACCCCTATTGAGAAGGAACCTTTGCTCTTATATGTGGCAGCAAATAGCAGAGCCGTCAGTGTAGCAATTGTGGTGGAAAGGAAAGAGCCAGGTAAGGAGTATCTGGTTCAATGGTTGGCTTATTATGTTAGTGAAGTCTTGATTGAGTCCAAACAAAGATACCCTCATTGGCAGAAGCTAGTTTATGGGGTGTTCCAGGCCAGTCACAAGTTGAAGCAGTATTTTCTAGGTTATCCTATTACTGTGGTCAGCTCTACTCCCTTGGGTGACATTATTCAAAACAGAGAAGCTACAGGTCGTGTGGCCAAGTGGGCTATTGAGCTTGGACCCCATGGTCTGAAGTATATGCCGAGGACAGCCATCAAGTCTCAAGCTCTGGTGGATTTCATCAATGATTGGACAGAGTTGCAGATGCCCAAGGATAAGCCGGACAATACTTATCGGACAATTCACTTTGATGGGTCTAGGCAGCATGAGGGCTCGGGGGATGGAGTTATTTTGGATTCTCCTCAAGGTGACAAGTTTTGCTATGTTCTCAGGTTAATGTTTCCTTGTACTAATAATGCGGCTAAATATGAGGCCCTACTTCATGGCTTGCGAGTGGCTAAGAAGATGAATTTAAGCCGGGTCAGGTGTTTTGGTGACTTGGACTTGGTGGCTCAGCAAGTTTCAAGTACTTGGGACTATAAAGACCCGCTCATGGCGGCTTATTGGCGGGCAGTTGATTCCATTACTGGCCATTTCAAGGGTTATCAGGTGGAGCACATTGATCGCAGAAAGAATGAGGCGGCTGATGCTTTAAGCCGGCTAGGATCTCAGTGTAAACCGGTGCCCCCCATTCCTTGACATTTTACATAACCCTTCCATTAAGCTACCAACAGAGGAGGATCTTGCCATCCCTGAATCGGAGGCGCAATTAGTGGAGGCTCTTCACGCCACCCCTGATTGGACAGTTCCTTATTTGGCATATATGACCCAGGGAGAGTTTCCTGAGGATGAAGCTCTGGCCAGGCAGGTAACCCGGTGTTCTGAATCCATGACTATTATCAATGGAGAATTACACTGATGCAGTGTCACAGGCGTGTTTCAGCGCCGTGTTTCTCCAGAAGAGGGCCATGAATTTCTAAGGGAGATCCATGAAGGCGACTATGGCCATCATGCCAACTCTAAATCCCTTGCGGCCAAAGCTTTCCGTCATGGGTTTTATTGGTTAACAGCTCATGTTGATGCAGATGATCTAGTCAATAATGTGATGGTTGTCAGAAATTTTCTCGGCGGACTCATGTGCCGGCTCAAGAATTGAGGATGATTCCAATTACTTGGTCGTTTGCGGTCTGGGGGCTTGACATGGTTGGAACTTTGAAAAGGTCTAAGGACAAGAAGACCCGCCTCTTGGTGGCGGTTGATATGTTCACGAGGTGGGTTAAAGCAGAACCCGTCAGCATGTGTGATGCAGCCACAATGGTTTAATTCATGAAAAAAGTAATCTTTCATTTTTTTATCCTCACAACATCTTAACTGATAATGGCACTAATTTGTCCAAAGGTGCTATGAAAGAGTTCTATCAACATGAGCTTATTCGTCTTGACATCTCATCTGTAGCTCATCCCCAATCAATGGTCAAGCTAAACAAGCCAATCAAGAAATTTTGAGAGGAATCAAACCCTTGCTTATGGTTCCTTTGCAAAGGACGCTGGGTTGTTGGGTTGAGGAGTTGCCTTCCGTGTTGTGGAGTATAAACACCACCCCCAACAGGTCGATGGGTTACACACCTTTCTTCGTGGTTTACGGGGCTGAGGCGGTTCCTCCAAGTGACATCCATCATGACTCGCCCCGCGTGGCGGCTTATGTTGAAGCTGATAATGAAAAAGCACGTCAGGATGCTCTTGATTTGTTAGATGAGAAGCGTGACCTGGCGGCAGCTCATTCGGTGATATACCAGCAAGATCTGCGTCGTTATCATAGCCGCCGGGTAAAGAATAGAACTTTTCAAGAAGGCGACTTGGTGCTCCGGCTCATCCAGGATCAAATAGGTATGCACAAGTTATCCCCGCCTTGGGAAGGACCCTTTATGGTCAGCAAGAATTTGAACATTGGATCATACTACCTCATTGATATTCGAGAAAACAAGGACTCCTGCACATCGGATGAGGAGACCCACCGACCATGGAATATTGCTCATCTGCGACCGTATTACACTTGAGCCACCTGCTCTTGTGTTGTACATACCTTCATCAATGTATATATTTTGATCAGTATAATAAAGTCAACATCCCTGCAAGTTCAGGGCCTCTATCGTTTCATTTCAACATATGAGTTGTCTATAAGGGTCATTTGGGGGCTTTCTGTTCATTGAACATAGCTCCCATCTTGATCCGGCCTCCGACCACCCTATAAGGGTCATTTGGGGGCTTCCTGTTCATTTAACATAGCTCGCTCACCCATCTTGATCCGGCCTCCGGCCACCCTATAAGGGTCATTTGGGGGCTTCCTATTCATTGAACATAGCTCGCTCACCCATCTTGATCTAGCCTCCGGCCACCCTATATGGGTCATTTGGGGGGCTTCCTATTCATTGAACATAGCTCACTCACCCATCTTGATCTAGCCTCCGGCCACCCTATATGGGTCATTTGGGGGGCTTCCTGTTCATTGAACATAGCTCGCTAACCCATCTTGATCCGGCCTCCGGCCACCCTATAAGAGTCATTTGGGGGCTTCTTTTTCATTGAATATAGCTGGCTTGCCCACCTTGATGTGGCCTACGGCCACCTTATTATACATTTGGGGGCTTCCTATTCGATGAACATAGCTCGCTCACCCATCTTGATCCGGCCTCCGGCCACCTGATTGGTTGCATGGGGGCTTCCTGCTCACCGAGCATAGCTGTTCAGACCCATGCAATCTGGTTTCCAAGCCGAACATTGAGTTAAACCTGCCTGTTTGCTTGATGCTACTCTGCTAGGTGACTCGCCGAACTGTAGACAGTTACTCTTTCAAAAGACCCTGAACTTGTCAAGGTTTAAACGACGGCCTTTGTCACACGAGAGCCGGCTTACAGAGAGCTAGGATAAACTCACTTATTATCGCAGCCTTTCCGCTATGTGACCTGTTTGTACTCTTACCAGTTACTCTTTTAAATAAGATCCTGAACTGGTTAAGGTTAAAAACAACAGAATTATGTCACGTGAGAGCCGGCTTACGGGACAAAAAATGCTTTTTTTCAAAAAACAAACAGAATCGAGCAACTCTTCTGGACATGTCAAGCCTCTGGCTTACAAATATTTGAATAAGTATTTGGGTTTTTCAACCTGCCCTGGTTATAGACTCTGAGTCGCCAGAATATATT
Source organism: Triticum aestivum (assembly GCF_018294505.1). Lineage (NCBI taxonomy): Eukaryota > Viridiplantae > Streptophyta > Magnoliopsida > Poales > Poaceae > Triticum > Triticum aestivum. Next base: position 244,304,820 of record NC_057804.1, read on the forward strand.
TTGTTGAACATTATAACCCGCCCAGGTGTAAGCTACCAGGGTGTATGTTGTTTACTCTATGTGTAGGAACCTTGCCAAATAATTTAATATTCCTTGCAAGTTCTTCAAAAGTGCCTAGAAAGATCAGGAGCAGTTTCAAAAGATAAGACATGCACGATGGCATGACAGATCATTGTTTTCACTACCCTATTACAAGGCTTATCAAAGCCCAAATGATTAAGTGTTTTTCAAGTAAAAAGTGCCATGATGCAGTTGGAGAGCCGCCACAAGGGATCAGTTGTCCTGATCTTGGCGTGTTGAAGCTTGCGGGTCATCCTACACCGGTTCTTCTTCTTCCTCCGTCGACTAGAAGGTAGGCGATGACCAGTTGATGCCAATCAAAGCTTGGAATTCAGCTTCGTCATTGATAAGTTTAGACGGATCAATATCAGGAGCAAAAGTGTGCTTACGTGTTGGAGGGATGATATCCACAACATCGTAAGTCGGCACCTTCACTTAGGAATTCTCTGATGTATTAGCCGCCTGATATCTGGATAAGTCCGTCTCTTCGGCAAGCTGGCTGGCTAGTGGCCGCATTTCCTTTATGCACGCAGAAAAGTCCTCTTGATCAAAGGGAGACCCGTCTTCTTTAAAGCTCGGGCAGCCAGTGGCCAGTTCAGTCGGGTCTAGTTCGGCCTGCCACACCTTCGCCCAGCTCAAGGCAGTGATAGCGCTGGCTCTAGAAGATGATCGCTTCATTTCCTCAATTCTTATGGGCAGGACAAAAAACTTGTTCAACACATCCCTGAGAAGACAAGGAGCTTGCATGGTGTGTGAGATGGCAATGATTGTGCGCTGAGTGCCGGTGTATAATTGCTCCACCAGTGTATAAACCGCCTTTAACTTCACCAACATATCTTGGCCAAGGTTGGTGCTCCTTGGGCCTTTTACATAAACATACAGTTAAGTCGGCAGGCGGGTTAAGAAGTTGAGCATTGAAAAAGATCAAAGTGTCCAGTATTGCTTACCGAAGATAGCACTGGTCATCTGTTTAATATGGCGTTTTAAGCCGGCTAGCTCTGAGGTGACCTCTTGCAAAGAAGCCTCAACGGTTTCTGCTCATTGCACTAACGCAGTCTTCTCTTCAGCCCAGGTGGCCCTTTCTGAAGTAAACCCAATTTTTAGTTTTTCAGTTTCATCTAGGTTAAACTTGAATTTGGAGTCAGCTTTCTGGGTTTCAGCCTCTTGGCGCTCAAGTCGGGTTTTCAAGTCGGCCAACTGGGATTCGGCTTGAGCTGCGGCCTCCTATAAACAAAAGGTTAAACAATCAATAGCAGGAATATCAAGGTATAGTACATATAAGTCCCAAGTCCTTTGCAAGCATAGCACTTCGCACTTGGGGGCTAATGTGTTGAAAATTTCTTTCAAAGTGCACTAAGATCCGGCTCATATTTTTTCAAAGATGACCCGGCCTGGGAAGGTTATAAGGTGAAGCTTTGTTATATGAGCTAATTTAAATGATCCGACTCACCTTTGTTAGGACAAGCCGGTTCATGGGGGCTACGGCTCGAAGTTTTCTATAGCATACTAATTAAAGTCTTTGCCATAATCACTACTTTCCTATGGCTAAGACTTGGGGGCTGGATAAGTGTATAAATGGAAGGGACAAAGGTTCATACCTCATATTTTTGGCGCATCTTGTTCATGATGTCCACTTCAAGTTCACGACCAGTATGAAGTTGGTTCAGATAGCCAGAGAACAAATCATTGACATCTAGGTGTGAGTAGTTGGCTAGATCAAATTTGACCTTCCGCCTTTAAACAATCTCTTCTTTGGCAGAATGTTTGGCCAAAACCATATGATTCCCCTATTCTGCATAACTGGTGCCAGTGATAAAGACATCTTCAGCCTCTTCAGCAGGCTTGGCAGGGCTTGGCGGCTTAGCTCCTGATGGATCAGTATTCATAGGGTCCACAGAGGCCTGTAGAATTTCTGGTGGTGGATCGCTAGTAATGTTTTCAAGATTCTGAATCGAGGCTTCAAACTTAGCAGTTGTTTTTATAGCTCATGCACCTTGGGGCCTGCAACTATTAGTCTTGGCCTTCTTGCTTGGCTTGGCTATTCCGCTGACAAAGGAAAAATGAAGAGATCGGTATATATGTTTACAAAGTTAAAACAACAAAGGCAAGAATTGTTACCCAAGGGCAATCTTGAAAGCCGACAGCCGAGTCCCCCTTGAGTCACCAGAAGAGGAATTTGAAGTTCCGTGATAATTTGAGTCGGAAGGATTAAGTGGTTGGCGAACAAGACCCACCTTTGGATAAAAAGAGTTTGAACATGAAGGCACCTCTTTTCGGTGCTTGCGAGGGGCCGGAGTGTTGGGTAAACTGGAGGAGAGCTCTCCACCTCCACTATTCCGGGTTGTGCACTAAGCTTCATGCTGTTGTTTGTTCAAAATAAAGTTTGGATCCAAGTAATCTAAAGGGCGAGAAAACCTTACTTTCCGGCTCACTTGTCGAACTGCCTGCCTTGGCAAAGGCTCTGAGTCGGAGGAAAGGATAGTTACCTCTTCACCATCTGCGTTGATGGCCTCCACGTTGTCCTAATGGTAATCAATGTCAATAAGATAATTAAAAAATGAGCCAAGGGAGTCAAGGTCTACCTCCAACTCATCGTCATCCAAAGCAAACAACTCTGAGGTGTTGGTTTTCTTCTTGGCAGGCTTCTTGATAGCTTTGTTCTTTCCCCGACCTTTCTTGGCCAGCTTGTCTTGAAGTTTCTTATTACAAAAGGGGGAATCAGCCTGAAGAAATCAAGTGGATTGTGAGAAGATAATTTATGCAAATAAGGAATGATTTAGAAGTTGTTCAAAGTACTTACAGCTGGAGGCTTGTTAAGGGTGTAGAAGGGATTCAACCCTATCTTGTTGCAAGTTTCCAAGCTCTCATTAAGCAGTGTTTTTGTCATTCTATTGATGTCATCATCCTTCAGCCGCACTTGGCAGTGACACTGTGGATCCTTGGGGTCACCGGTATATTCGCACATTAAGCTGGGCCGGAGGCTCAATGGTAAAATTCTCTAGGCCAGCATCAGATCAAATCAACTTCGGTCAACCCATTGGCCATCAAGGCCCTTGTCTTTGAAAAGATGGGCATGTACTTAGCCCGTTTGCCGGTGTTCATCCGGTCGGAGAGAGGGTGTCTTGGGCTAAGCCGGTTTTCATGAAAACCCGACAGAGGATTTTCACCCGCTCGAGAGGTATCTTGGCAATAAAACCAAGTCTGGTTCCAGTCCTTCGGGTGGCTGGGAAGTGCAGCTATAGGAAAGACGACATCTTTCCTTCTTTGAATAGAAATCCCGCCAAGTTGTAAGCTGGGTCCGTCTATGAACTCAGTCTGGTGGTTCAAGTAATAGAATTCTTCGAACAAGTCCACAGTGGGTTCTTCTTGAAGATATACTTCACAAAAAACTTGGAAATTGCAAATATTAGACACGAAATTGGGTCTGATATCTTGAGGGTGGAGTTGAAAGAAATGCAACACATCACGTAAAAACTTTGAGTCGGGTGGTGAGAAACCCCGGAGCATATGATCGGCAAAGACTATGAACTCGCCTTCCTTTGGGGCGGGTATAGCCTCATTTCCTAGAGCTCTCCAGTGGATAAAATCTTTTGGTGCTAAGACGCCCACTTTAACATGTTCATTGAGAGATTACCCCGTAACAGTGGAGACGACCTAGTTGCATGAAGTAACGGTTTTTTGTCATTTTCATTGATGAAAATACTAGAAAGGAAAGTGTCACCAGGTTAAGGTTATGATGTCAAGTCGTTAAGTGATTCAAAGGCAAGTATGCGAAGCAAGCTTAATTGGTATACAAAGAGTACATGTTATAAAGGTCGGCATGATTAAACCTGCAAGGAATAGCCGGGTTATGTCAAAACATTACATTGTCAGTTTAAAATGATTCAGAGTTAAGCCAGTAGGTATTTGGCGGGTTACAGGTTGTCATTGAAACCACCATGAGGAGCTAATGGCCACACATCTGGAGTAGAGTTGAAATTTTACTAAGTGCTGGAAAAACAGGTTTTTACATAGTTTCTCCTATGATTTGGATCTATAGCGGTCCTGAAAATGAAAATAATTTCAGAACCTAAAGGCTATGGCAGTGTGAGAACTCGCGAGCTTGGATTAAGACTAAGTCAGACGGGAGTAACTGTGATTGAAAATCAGTGCTAAAACTAATGCCGTGCAATTTCTGTGTCGTTTCCAGATCAAAATCATTCATTTGAGAGGGGAAGTATCAAGAACGGCGAAGAACACCAATGAACAAGGAAAACCCTAATGCAGATCTGTTACAGGGTGAAGTTAGAACTTACTGATGCTGATGAACATCGAGAGGACGCCACGTTTCTCTGGTCTTTTCAGGTCGATGCAGCGGCCGGCGTTGAGGACGATGAGAGAAGACGGCGGCGGTGGAGCTCGGGTTGTAGTGGCTTCGTGGGGAAGGAGATGAAGATGAAGGGGCATGGGTAAAAGTGAAAGAGGGGGCTCCATGTCCCTATTTATAAGGAAAACTGAGCTGCCTTGTGCGGAAATCAAGGAGACAAGGTGATTAGGTTAAACAATGCAGGCACCTTGATTCTCGGAAGGGCTATTAAGGATAAGGATCCGTTAAAATATTCTTGATTTTGTGCGCAATTGATGTGCATGACGTCATGGCGGGTCATAAAAGTTACTAGTATTACATCATGGCGGGTTGCAGAAGAGTGAATGGAGCTTTCGCACAGGAGTGAAGTTCTGTTCGAGTTAAGATGATGAAGATTGAATATTTTAAATCAACCTGGGGCCTAATGTTGGGGATATAACTCCTAGGTATGACCCGCCTAGGAGGGGCGGGTTATACCATCAGTGACTCATTACGAAGAAGTTCAAAGAAGACCAAGACGTAAAGATGGCGACTCGTGTAGGCATGCCTGGATAAGGCCTAGAATCGGGGCCCATGAGCCGCCATATGATGACTTGTATTGTAAGGAAAGAATTAATTATAAACCGAGCCGGTCACGAAGTGTGAGCCAGTCGGGACTCTGTAAGCTGCCTGGCCTCGAATTGTGTATATAAAGGTGAGACCCGGCGGCGGGTTAACTCAAAAACAAGTAGTCAAAAGCTAGGTGAAGCGTATTTTGCTCCCTGGTAATCGAAACCCAAGAAATACAATCTAAAGCAGGTGTAGGCTCTTACCTCCATCATGAGTGTCCGAACCCGGGTAATTCTTGTGTCCTTCGTCCCATTCAACCCCTTCAGGCTAACCTAGTTGTGATGATTTCACACCTAAGTCCTTTCACTAGGACATCTACCGTGAGAAAACCATGACACTTTTGCATATTGCCGCCTTGCTCTCCTGTAGAAAACGAGATGAGATAGATAGGGTCTTAGATTTTTTTGCTTTGTTAGGGACGCTTGACTTCTTGAACTCCACATGCATATCTCTAGCACTATAAAAAAACCACTTTCGTGATGATATGTGTTTGTCATAGTATGTCATGTTTTGTGTCATGCATGTACATCCATGATGAATTTGTGACAGAATCAAGATAGTCATACTTGTGCTATTGTAGAAGTGTTCCATGACAATACCAAAATTATCATCACGGAACTGTCCACTTCCATGACGATAAATGGCGTGTCATGGAAGTGTTTTCGTCAAGGGTAACCGACACATGGCATCCACCATAACGGGTCACCATTAAGCTATCGGGTTCCGATTTGGATCCGATAACCCGTTAACAGCCCGAACCAATGTGGATTTTCCACGTGTAAAATTTTGATTAACCGGAGGATCCACGTGTCAGCTCAGCGTTGGGACAGATGTCATCCAACCAATGGACGGGACGCGCCTATGATACGCTGACACGTGGCTCGACCCAACAGTGGCCATTCATGTTAAAATGTTGTGCTTGTCAAAATAAGCGGGCCAACCCATTAGCAGCCTACTTGCGTCAGGCCCATTCACAACCACGACCTATATGAGTTACACAGAATTGGCCCATCAAAGGCCCATCCTAGATTTGTCAATTTCTAGCACATCGTCTGTTAGGGATATAACTATTTGATATGACCCACCCAGGAGGGGCCGGGTTATACCTATGAATATTCTTGAAGCCCAAGACCAAGGTTGAAGATGGCGGTTCAGTAAGGGCCCAAAGCCCAGAGGCGACTTAAGGCCCGTAGAGATAACCGTCATATGTATATGACTTGTATTGTAAGGAAAGAACAGTTAGAGACCGAGCCGGACACTGTTTATGAGCCAGTCGGGACTCTGAGAGCCGCTGGGCGTCGACTTCTGTATATAAAGGGATGACCCGGCGGTGGTTCAGGGCAAGTAACACCAGATCGAAAGCTAGGTCAAGCGATTCTACTCCCTGGTACTCGAGTCATAAGCAATCCCACTCAAAACTGGATCGCATGCTTTTACCTTCACCGTAAGGGGCCGAACCAGTATAAACCCCGTGTCCTTTTTCCCGATTAACCCCTTTAAGCTTCCTAGTTGCGATGGTTCCACTACTAAGTCCTTTCACTAGGACATCTAGCGTGACAATTCCACGACAGTTGGCGCCCATCATGGGGCCAGCGCACGGTGGATTTGAGTTCTTGAAGGGCAGCTTTGAAGGGCTCAAGGGATACGCTATGGGCCGGATGACCAAGAGTCATCGCTGCAAGCTCTACATCGACAACGCAGGCTGGGGCCCCAACGCCAGCTCAATTGAGTACAGGTACCGGGTCCCCTTCGGCGGAATTCATGTCTTCATCGGCAAGATCGGCGAGCCGGGCCCTGAGCCGGACATCTGCACCGACCTCGTCGTGACGGCTCAGCGTGCGAGACCCGCCCGGGCTTTGCCAGCCGTGAAGCGTGCCTTTGTGGGATGCATCCACGGAGGACTCTCTAAAGTCTCTGCATCTGGCGGTGAGACGACCATCTATTATGATGGTGAGTCATCCATAGGCGAGACAGATTCATTGTATCAACTCCAGGACGGCGGGCTTGGGGGTTGTTCCGATGGCAGTAGTATTCCGGATCTCCTTGAGCCACCGAGCAGGGTCGGGATCTTCATGGCTGGCATGCAACCTATTCAAGACTCCACAACTGCGGCAGCAATAACCTCCGGGTCAGCAGCAGCCGGGGCAGAAGGCCCTGTGCGCTCGCCGGCTCAAGTGCTGATTGATCTCACGGATAAGATGACCGCTTTGTTAATTGTCGTGGTCAACCCGGCGGATCAAGCTCAACATGATGCAGAAGTGCGCAGTTAAAACTAGATATAGTGCATGCTAAGGAAGATCTGGCGGCGGAAGATGTCAGGATGACCGCAGAGCGGGCGGCTCTAGATGCTCAGGCTCAGCGGATTCAGGCGCAGACTTTCCGGCTCACGATGGATCAAAATGCGTCAAATGAGGTCATGAGGAGAAGATACCAGAAGACTCAGTCTCGGCTCCCTCTGGTTTATGATCCTTGAAACCTCTTCCATACACCCGGTGCAGGGCACAGTAACCCGCCGGAGACAGACCGGGTTGCGGCACCCGGGGCTGGAATGCCGGTTCAACTATGTATGATGGAGCCTCCGCAGATGATGGAGTCCATTTGGATCTTATCCCACTTCCATTCAGGAATCGGAAGCGGTTGTAGAAGTCCAGCCGGTTTCTGATGTTCTACTTTGACGCGACGACAAACGTCACATTCTTCAATATATCAAGCAATGTCTTGCTTCATCTTAGACCACCAGTACTTCTGACGGATGTCAAGATACATCTTGGTACTTCCCGGATGAATAGAGAGAGGGGTGTCATGCGTTTCTTTCATCACCTTCTCTGTCATAAGCTCGAACCGGGGTACGACAATGCGATCTCTGAAGTATAAGGTTCCATCTTCACCAAGTGAGAAATCTCTGGATTTCTCTAAGGCAAGATCCTTTTTCATCAGATCAACATGAGCATCTTTGGCTTGAGCAGACTTGATTGCTTTCAGAAGAGTTGGTTCCAAAACAAGGTTATTCAGAGAACCCTGTGGAACTAGTTGAAGGTTCAGCTTGCATAGCTCTTCATAAAGGCGGGGTTGAGCTTTGTAGACCTGGTGATTATTGCAATAAGACTTTCGGCTTAGGGCATCGGCCATTACATTAGCCTTGCCAGGTGTATAAGATATACCGCAGTTGTAGTCAGCAACAGCTTCCATCCATCGCTGCTGACGGAGGTTCAGATCTGGCTGAGTAAACAGGTACTTCAGACTCTGATGATCAGTGAAGATCTCGCAACGATTACCGAGAAGGTACTGTCGCCATAGCTTCAATGCAAAGATAACCGCTGCAAGCTCAAGGTCATGAACCGGGTAGTTTTCCTCGTGAGGACGCACTTGACGGGAAGCATAAGCAATCACCCTGCGCTCTTGCATTAGAACACAGCCTAATCCTTGACGTGAAGCGTCACAATTGATGACGAAGTCCTTGCGAGAATCAGGAGGAGCAAGCACTGGGGCAGAAGTCAGTTTATCCTTGAGTGCCTGGAAACTTTCCTGACATTTGTCTGTCCAATCAAACTTAACGCCTTTGTGAAGCAGATTAGTCAGTGGCTTGGCGATCTTGGAGAAGTTCTCGACAAAGCGGCGACAATAGCTGGCCAGTACGAGAAAGCTTCTGACTTGCTTGACAGTCTTCGGAGGGGTCCAGTCAAGAATAGCCTGAACGCGCTCTGGGTTGACGGCAATACCATCCCTGGAGATGACATGACCAAGGTAGGTGACTTCGGGCAACCAGAATTCGCACTTGGAATACTTGGCATAAAGTTGATGCTCTCGAAGCTTCTCCAGAACAAGACGAAGATGTTCAGCATGTTCTTCTTTATTCTTCGAATATACCAGTATATCATCCAGATAGACTACGACGAACTTGTCGAGGTAATCCATGAATATATAGTTCATCAGACGAGAGAAAGTAGCTGGAGCATTGGTTAAACCGAATGACATGACGGTGTACTCGTAAGAACCATAACGAGTCACAAATGCGGTCTTTGGAATATCCTCTTCACGAACACGGATCTGGTGGTAACCCAACCGCAAGTCGAGTTTAGAGAATATCTATGAACCAGCCAGTTGATCATACAGATCATTGATCCGAGGAAGGGGATATTTGTTTTGAATTGTAGCTTGGTTGATAGGACGATAGTCTTGGACCAAACGGTTCGTACCGTCCTTCTTCTTGACGAAGAGAGAAGGTGCTCCCCAAGCAGAGGAACTTGGACGAATGAAACCCTTGTGAAGAGATTTGTCGATTTCCTCCTTAAGCTCAAGGAGTTCATGAGGTGGCATCTTGTAGGGTCGTTTTGCAATAGGAACGGTGCCTGGTTTCAAGTCGATGAGGAACTCGACATCCCGGGCAGGGGGTATTCCTGGAAGTTCTTCTGGAAATACGTCTTGGAAGTCGCGAACGACTGGAATCTTTTCAATTCCCTCAAGAGGTGCCGCGTTCAACGCATTCAAAGCATAAAGTCGTGCTTCAGCGTTTTGAACAAGCTGAGCATGGTAGGTTACAATCTCATCTGAAGGATGTAGGAGGTGAACGACCTTGGTAGCGCAAACGATAGAGGCAGTATGCGCTTTCAACCATTCCATTCCCAGAATGAGGTCAATATTGGAAGACTCCAGAATAATGGGAGAAACAAGGAATTCCAACCCTTCAATTTCAACAGGAACGTCGCGACCAATCATGGTAGTTTGACATCGGCCCGCAGGGGTGCGTACCACTATCGGAGTGTTCATGGGCTCGCATCGAATGTCATACGCATAAGCAAAATTTTCTGACATGAAAGAATGTGATGCTCCTGAATCAAACAAAACAGAAGCTGGTACTGAATTCACAAGGAGAGTACCCATCACAGTGGCAGGCTGGTCTTGAGCTTCATTCAGATCAACATGATTAGCCTGACCACGACCATAAGGTCTGGCATTGTTGTTATGGGGCTGATTGTTACGGTCAGTTGAAGACAGAGCCAGCTGATTCTGATTCTGAGGGCATTTCCTGGAGCGGTGACCTGAAAGGCCACACTTGAAGCACAGACCATCATTGGGATTGGGAGCAGAAGCTTGGGGTGGTACAGCCCGAAGGGGCTGCCTCTGCGGTTGAGGAGGCAGACGAGGTGCAACATAGGACTGTCTTGGTGCAGGTGCAGTTGGACGATACATGCTGTGGGGAATCCATATCCGACGCTTCTGCGCTGACGGGCCCGAAGATGGGCCAGCGTCACGGCTACGCCTGAGGGATCCCTGGTGTTCCTGAAGACCAGTCTCAACCTGAATAGCCTTGTTCACCAAGGTGGCGAAGTCGGCAAAGTCATGAACGAGCAATGCTAGCTTGATATCAGGGTGAAGTCCATCACGAAACTTCTCTTGCTTACGAGCATCAGTTGCAATGTCTTCTTCAGCATAACGTGACAAGTCCAGAAATTCCCGTTGATAAGCATCTACAGTCTTGTTGCCTTGGTTGAGGTTGCGGAACTCTCGCTTCTTCCTGTCCATGGTTCCCTGAGGAATGAAACGGGCACGGAAGGCAGCTTGGAAATCCGGCCAAGTAATGACCGTTCCAGCAGGTAGGGTACGCCTGTGGCTGTCCCACCATTGAGCAGCAGGACCCTTCAGAAAGAAAGATGCGAAGGTGACATAGCTGGCAGGGGCAACACTAGCAGACTCCATTTCATATGTGATGTCGCGGAGCCAATCATCAGCATCAAGGGGTTGAGTTGAGCTGCGGTAGATAGTTGGGTTGAGGCGCATGAAGTCCTGCAGAGTTACTCGGGTTGGATGTTGATTCATGTTCGGACGAGGAAACTGAGCCATCATTCCTTCCATGAACTGGCGAGTTAACTCAAATTGTTGCCTCATTCCAGTAAAGAATTCAGGCGGTGGTGGGTCGTTGGCACCACAGCCACGACCAGCGGGTCTAACCATCCTGCTAACATGTAACAGGGGTAGTTCAGCATTGAGCATTTGCAAAGATAAGGATCATTCATGATGAAAACATGCATAATGAAGGAGGTACGATGGATTCCACTCCGTAGTCAACACGACAGGGTGTGCACTACTCAAAATGCTATTCTAAGGAATAACTATGGCTTCATCCAACTTCGGGGTGAATGTGGTCACGGGATCCTAATGTTAGTAAATTCGTTTAACCCGAGTAGAAGAGAGTTCAGAGTCCCAGAGTATAGACGAGGAGTAAAAGATGCTAATACCACCCAATGGCGACGTGGGCCCGTAAGCCACACAGCCAATGTTAGTAAAAGTTTTCAGTGACTAGACTCAACTTCGGCCAAGGAGTTGGAAAGGGGGCTACCTACAGGCAGTCGGCTCTGATACCAACTTGTGACGCCCTCGATTCAATCGTACACTAATCATACACGCAAATGTGTACGATCAAGATCAAGGACTCACGGGAAGATATCACAACACAACTCTAGACACAAATTAAAATAATACAAGCTTTATATTACAAGCCAGGGGCCTCGAGGGCTCGAATACATAAGCTCGAAAACACAAGAGTCAGCGGAAGCAACAATATCTGAGTACAGACATAAGTTAGACAAGTTTGCCTTAAGAAGGCTAGCATAAAAGCAACATCGATCGAAAAGGCAAGGCCTCCTGCCTGGGAGCCTCCTAACTACTCTTGGTCGTCGGCGTCCGTCACGTGGTAGTAGGCACCCTCGGGGTAGCAGCAGTCGTCAAAGGTGGCATCTGGCTCCTGGACTCCACCATCTGGTTGCAACAACCAGAAAGAAGAAAGAAGGGGGAAAAGGGGGAGCAAAGCAACCGTGAGTACTCATCCAAAGTACTCGCAAGCAAGGATCTACACTACATATGCAACATTATCAAAGGAAGGCTGTATATGTGGACTGGGCTGCAGAAATGCCAGAATAGAGAGAAGGTCTAGTCCTATCGAAGACTAGCATCTTCTGGAAACCACCACCTTGCAGTAACCGGAAGGAGTAGAGTAGCATAAAGTAAAGTAGTAGTAGTGTTATCAACCTCGGCCAGAGATCCTTTCTCGACTCCCTGCGGGAAAGAAATCCCAGAGCCATACTATCCAGTTATCATCACAATCAAATCCTCATCACCATCCAGTTCTCATCACAAGTATCCAGTTCTAGTTGTATCGATCGGGATACAACTCCAAGTGTCCGTTACCGTAGGACAGGCTATCGATAGATGTTTTCTTCCCTGCAGGGGTGCACCAACTTACCCACCACGCTCGCTTAACTCTGGCCGGACACACTTTCCAGGGTCATGCCCGGCCTCGGCCAAACAATACGCCGCAACCCGACCTAGACTTAACAGAGAGGTCAGCACGCCGGACTAAACCTATGCCCCCAGGGGTCATGGGCCATCTCCCCGGAAACTCCTGCACGTTGCGTACGCGGCCGGTGAGCAGACCTAGCTACCTCCTTCAACAAGGCAGGCGCTTGCGCAGTCCAACCCGGCGCGCGCCACTCAGTCGCTGACGTCTATTAAGCTTTGGCTGATGTATACGACGCAGAACGCCCATACTATGCCCACGTGATGGTTAGTGCTATCAGGCCAGAGGCCCCTCGGATCAAATATCCAAATCGTAGTGGATTAGGAACACGCGGTAACAAGCAGAGACTCACGAAAGATGCGACCCCGTTGCCCCGTCTCGAGGGCTTGCGCCAAGGGCTAGGAATGCCCGGCCACGCCTCGTAATTATCTCGCGGGCACCCTCCAGGTCAACCCGTCTCCACATCACTTTCCAAGTAATAGTTGTAAAGTCCAAGTATCCGTGTGTCCAAACATCAAGAGGAAAACCCAAGGAATCACCCCCGGGGGGTTCCACTCAATGTAATCATCAAGGTGAACGTAGAGGAATCACCCTCGAGGTTCACACTTGAGGGGTTGCTCGACAGAGCCGTATCGGAAGTGGTTAAGGAGGAAATCACCCTCGATGACCACGACCGAATAGCTACACTACAGGTTAACATCAGAAGTGCTGTAGAGGTCTCACCCTCGGCACTCAATAGTAACACTACAGAGTCGAGCAACGAAGGGACGTGATGTGACGTGAGGTGTCGGGTCCTGGTCTTCAATCCCGTTGATCGGGTCTTCAATGATGAAGCAGGGGCAACAAGGACAAGGTGGGGGTCACTGATGGATCACTAACCAACCTATACTAAGCAGTTTAGGATAAGCCGGTAAGGTAACAATAAGCAGGTTACAAAAGGAGGCTATGCATCAGAATAGGAGCAAACAATAACAATAGCAAAATCTAATGCAAGCATGAGAGAATGGAATGGGCGATATCGGGATGATCAAAGGGGGGGCTTGCCTGGTTGATCTGGCAAGGAGGGGTCGTTGTCGACGACGTAGTCGATCACCGGGGCATCAGCGGCCTCGGGGTCTACCGGAGAGAAGAGGGGGAAGAAACAGTAAATACATAGCAAACAGAGGTAACACTAAGCATGACATGACGATACGTAGCGCTAAGCATGCTCTAACGCGGTCCTAGACGTTATAGGTGAAGGGGGAATTCAACCGGGAAGGTGTTCCCGGTTCCGGACCTGTGTCAGACAGATGACCGGAGGGGGAAAGTTCCATGTTCAGCATGCTAGAGGCATGTGACAGCTGAACGGACCGCATTTTCAGATTCGTTGGATTTTTCTGAGCAACTTTCATATAGAAAACATTTTCATCCGAGTTACGGTTTATTTTCTATGAATTTTTAAAGATTAAACCATTTTCTGGATTTATTTAAATTAACAGAAAGGATAAAATGACGTCAGCATGACGTGCTGATGACGTCAGCAGTCAACAGACTCGCTGACCAGGTCAAACTGACCAACGGGTCCCACATGTCATAGACAAAGGGCTAACAGTGGGTTATATTAAATTAACAGGGGGGGTTAATTAGCAATTAGGCCCCACATGTCAGTGACTAATTAGCTAAACTAATTACTTTTAATTATAAAACCATTTTAATTAGCTTAATTATGTGGTGGGGCCTACACGTCAGTGGTAATGGGCTGCCCAGTCAGCAGTTGGCTGGGTCAACCCGGTCAACTGGGGGCCATAGGGCCCGCTGGCAGCGACCCTGGGGGTGGTCCCAGGTCGGCCACGTCGGCGGCCGGCGCCGGAGTTGCGCCGGCGAGCTCTCCGCGGCGGCGAGTCCGCCGGAGAGGCTCGGATCTTCGCTACAGAACACCAAATCACGCGTTTTCACTTGTTTTCGAACGCTGACGCTGTCGCCCGTCGAGTGGTGCCACTGGACCGACCGGAGATGGCCGGAACAGGGAGCTGCAAGGTCGCCGGCGGCGGTGGTCTACGGTAGCTCGGCGAAAACGAAGAACTAGCACGCTCACCAGCGATCTAAAGCGTTAGGCCGCACCGCTGGAGTGCCCCGAGCACGATGGTGTGCTCGGACGGCCTTGGCATCAATGGAAGCGACGACGATGAGCGGCACGGCGGAGCTGAGCTCGGTCGTCCGTGGCGGCGACATTATGCGCAGCAGAACGAGGGGAAGGCAGGGGGAGGACGTGCGGTGCTCACCGTGCGGGCGCAAGGAGGCCCCGTGAGTGAACGGGAGCGCAGAGGGAGGTCGGGCCGGTGCTGGGGGCGACGAATCGCCGACGAGTGGTGGCGGGGACCGTTGGGGAAGACAGGACGATGGCGACGCTGATGGGGCTTCCCCGCCTCGTTCCGGTGAGGTAGTCGAAGGAGGCGTCGACGGCGAGCCTCCTGGACCTTCTGGCGAGGCGCGGGGTAGGCGGTGGCCGCGTCTACGGCACAGCCATGGCGACGGCGGCGCTCGGTTGAGGTGGGGAGGGGATCTGGAGAGTGAGGGAGAGAGCGGAGTGGGTGGGCAGGGGAGTGGGTGGAGGTAGGTGGGGGAGGACTCGAGGAGACGGAGGGGGGGCGCTCTTATCCACCCGCGGCGTTGCCGGCGAGGTGGTCGGGCGGCGACGAGCCCCTGTAGCGGTGCGCACCGGGGGAACAGGAGGAGGGCGCGGTACGGGGACCTGGGCCGGCTGGTTGAGGTGGGCCGAGGCCCATGGGGGGGCACGGTGGCCAGCTGGCCAGTCGGCCCAGTTGAGGGGGGGGGGACTTTCCCTTTTCTTTGTTTTTTTTGCTTTTCTTTTCCAGCAGCTTTTGCATTTTCTTTTTGCCACAATTGACTTTGCAAAATTATGCCACTGGCCAAAACAATCTCAAAGAATTATTAGGCACTGCCAAAAAAAGATTGTGAGGCTTTAGAAATAGTTTTCCATTTTCATAAATTAAAAAGGCATTTAATTTATTTCTTAGGCCACTGTTTGAAGTAGCTTAGGCCACTCAAACCTTTTGCAAAAATGTTGGTTCACCACCAATATTAGTTGTGGATTGTTCTGCACATGATGCACATTTTTGTTTTCATGTCTGAGCATTTTGAATTTCAGACAAAATTTAACTGGAATGTGAAAGAACATGAGACAATAATGATCAGGCACATGTTTAGCAAAAAGATTAACTTAACCCCAGGGGTTACTGTAGCATTATTACACCGGGGTGTTACAATTCATTGAACCCCTCGTCCAAGCCGGAGCCCGAGTTATAGCAGGCACATGGACTCAATGGCCATCTAAAGCAACGCCCGACGCCGTAACCAACCAGGCGGGCATGACCCGACGCACGGTGGAGCTCTTAATTTGGTTGATCAGGACAGAATACGTCAAGAGGCTCAGAAGGCGGCCAAGCAGGCGACTCAGCTGGCGGCTTACCAGCCTTTTCCGATTTATTCGACGACTTCTATTAAGGCAGGCGCAACCACCAGGACTGGAGGTGTCCCCTTTCTGGTGCCTGCTCTGTGTAACGAGCGTTTACCCAAGGGATTTCAAAGGGCCCACAAAAGTGCCGAATTATACAGCCAACTTACAGCCTGGGGCGTGGATTGAAAGCTACGAGATGGCTATGGAGTTATTGGAGATCAGTGACGCTGCGATGGCCAAGTACTTCACCATGATGTTGGATGGGACTGCCCGCACTTGGTTGAAGGGGCTGCCGCCTAATTCCATCGGTTCATGGGCAGAGTTAAAAGCCCGGTTCATTCAGAACAACAAAGATACATGCAAGCAACCCATGTCAATTGTGGATTTGACTAATTGCAAGCAGGCAGAGGGTGAGTCCACGACCCATTGGGTGCGCCGGGTCAAGGCTATAATACATTCGTCTAATAAGATGGATGTCGGCTCTGCAGTCTTAATGTTGGAGAAAAATTGTTGTTTTTTACCTCTGAAGATGAAGTTTGGGCGGCTCAAGAACGATTGTAATGACATGGGTGAGCTGATGGCGGCTCTGGTCAAGTACGCTGACTCTGATAGTACCAAGGATCCCGAGTATGATGATGAAAAGACAAGGAAGGGAAAAAAGAATGTCAACGGCAAGGGCCCTCAGCATAACCCGGCAAATCAAGGAGGTAATAAACGTAAGGCTGATGGTAGCTTGGAATTTGTGGCTAACACCAATGCGCAGGGTAACAATCAACGACGCAGGGGATACCACCTCCTCGGTCCGGCAGATCAAGCCCCACGCTTGAGCAGTTACTGAACGAGCCCTGTCCAAGGCATGGCACTCAGCAGAAGCCGGTCACTCACCTATGGAAGGATTGTACGATCATGAAGGCTTTCAAGAATTCCAACATGTTCGACGGTAATCATGGTCAGGGCGGCGGCTCAGGTGGCGGCGGTTTTCACGGCCCGGGCGGCGGTTCAAATTCCAATTTTCAAAACTCTCAAGGTAATCAAGGAGGTTATAATCAGCAATCTGGCCAGGGAGGTCAGCAGCAGCAGGAGCAGGGTGGATACTAGAGCCATCCAAAGCAGCTGAATAGTGGGCAATATCATGTGTTTACCACCAGTTTGTGCAAGTGGGACCAGAAGCTTCATAAGAGGGCTGTGAACGCTGTTGAGCCGGCAGTTCCACGTTATTTAAGATGGTTTGAGCATCCTATTCTGTGGAGTAGGGAAGATCACCCTCCCCGGGTTGACAATCTGGGTCACTTAGCCTTGGTGGTGGCCCCTCAGGTTGGTGGATATAAATTCACTAAGGTACTCATGGATGGAGGCAGTAGCATCAACATCCTTTACTATGAGACTTTTCGTCGCATGAGTCTGACTGATAAAAATCTCAAGACTTCCAACACTGTTTTCCATGGAGTGGTTCCTGGTAAGTTGGCATACCCAGTGGGTAAGATTGAGCTGGAAGTAGCCTTTGGAGATGAACATGAATCCAGGGCCGAGAAGTTAACTTTTGAAGTGGTCAAAATCAAGAGTCTGTATCATGCCCTGTTTGGACGGCCGGCTTATGCCAAGTTCATGGCACGGCCGTGTTATGTTTATTTGGAGCTCAAGATGCTGGGTCATAAGGGTACCATCACAGTGCATGGGAGCCGGAAGAGAGACTTGGAATGTGAGGAAGGCGATGCTGCTTACGCTAAATTTGTTTGTGCAACAGAGGAGTTGAAGTTCTACAAGGACAATGTTGACCCGACAGACATGACGTCTTTGAAAAAACCAACCACAGATCATGAGCCGGTAATTAAGTTTAAGTCGGACGATGATACTAAGCTTGTTGATTTTGTTCCAGGCGACTCATCTAAACAGTTCAGTATCAGTGCCAATCTGGATCCCAAATAGGAAAGCGGACTCATCGAGTTCATCCGTGAGAACCAGGACATCTTTGCATGGAAGCCTTCTGACATGTCGGGTGTACCAAGGGAACTCACTGAGCACACTTTAAATATTGACCCAAACTTTAAGCCGGTCAAGAAGTTTCTTCGGTGATTCAATGAAGAGAGGCGTAAAGCCATTGGCGAGGAAGTGGCCCGGCTCTTGGCGGCCGGGTTCATTGTTGAAGTTTTTCATCCGGAGTGGTTGGCTAACCCTGTGCTGGTGCTTAAGAAAAATGGCACTTGGCGTATGTGTGTGGGTTACACAGATTTAAACAAAGCTTGTCCGGCTGATCCCTTCGCTCTCCCTCATATTGATCAAATCATTGATGCTACGGCGGGTTGTGAGTGTATGAGTTTTTTGGATGCTTGTTCTGGTTATCATCAGATCAAGATGGCATTTAAGGACCAGGAGAATACGGCTTTCATTACTCCGTTTGGAGACTTCTGCTATGTGTCTATGCCTTTTGGGCTTAAGAGTGCCCACGCGACTTATCAGTGGTGTGTACATAATTGTCCTCACAATCAGATTGGACGCAATGTTCATGCTTATGTGGACGACATTGTGGTGAAATCCAGAGAGAAGGAGACCTTGATAGATGATCTGAAGGAGACCTTTGATAATCTCCGGGTCTACAAGATGATGCTTAACCCGGCCAAGTGTGTTTTTTGTGTGCCTGCAGGCAAGCTTTTGGGTTTTCTTGTTTCAAACAGAGGCATTGAGGCTAACCCGGAGAAGATCAAGGCGATCACCTCTCTGTCTAAGCTGGCGTGCATCAATGATGTTCAGTGTTTGGCGGGTCATATTGCTGCTTTAAGCCGGTTCATAAGCCGGTTAGGTGAGAAGGCCATACCGCTGTATCAAATGATGAAGAAGACAGATGACTTCGTCTGGAGTGACGGTGCTAATGTTGCCTTTGAAGATTTGAAGAGATAGCTAGCTGAGCCGTCGGTCCTTGCTGCTCCCATTGATAAGGAGCCATTATTATTATATGTGGCTACTAACACGCGCGTTGTCCGTGTGTCCATCATGGTGGAGCATAAGGAGGCTGCCAAAGATCATCTGGTTCAACGGTCGGTTTATTATATCAGTGAGGTGCTTATTGAGTCCAAGCAAAGGTATCCACATTGGTAGAAACTCGTTTATGGGATATTCATGGCAAGCCGGAAGCTTAAGCAATATTTCCAGGGTCATCCCATCACTGTGGTCAGTTCTACTCCTTTAGGAGATATCATCCAAAATAGAGAGGCCACAGGACGAGTCGCCAAGTGGGCCATTGAACTTGGGCCTCATGGTTTAAACTATGTACCACGCACTTCTATCAAGTCTCAAGCACTGGTGGACTTCATCAACAATTGGACGGAACTGCAGATGCTTGAAGAGAAGCCAAACAACACGTATTGGACTATTCACTTTGATGGGTCCAGGCAATTGGAGGGCTCGGGGGCTGGAGTTGTTTTAGCTTCCCCTCGAGGTGACAAATTTTGTTATGTGCTACGGTTGATGTTTCCCTGTACTAACAATGCAGCTAAGTATGATGCCTTACTCCATGGACTTCGGATGGCTAAGGAGATGAGCTTAAGCCGGGTAAGGTGCTTTGGTGACTCAGATTTGGTGGCTCAACAATTATCAGGCAAGTGGGATTCCAAGGATCCTCTCATGGCGGCTTATCACCGTGAAGTTGATGCCATTGCTAGACATTTCAAGGGTTACCAGGTGGAGCATATTGACCGCAGAAAGAACGAGGCGGCTAATGCCTTAAGTCGGCTGGGCTCTCAGCGTAAGCCGATGCCGCCTAATACTTTCTTGGATATTTTGCATAACCCTTCTGTCAAGTTACCTACAGAGGAAGACTTGGTTGTTCCTGACCCGGAAGCACAATTGGTGGCGGCTCTTCACGTTATCCCAGATTGGACAGTGTCATACTTGGCTTACATGACCCGGGGAGAATTGCCTGAGAATGAAACCTTGGCCAGGAAGATAACCTGGCGGTCTAAGTCAATGACAATTGCCAATGGCGAGTTGCATCATCGCAGTTTCACTGGGGTGTTTCAGTGTTGTGTTTCTCCTGAAGAAGGCCAAGAAATTCTATGTGAGATTCATGAAGGGGATTGTGGCCATCATTGTGATAGCCTGGCTTATCAGGGATGATAGACTACTCATATCAATAAGGAATTCCTTCTTTTCCGGAAGCCCATTCAGACAGAACTCCAAAGTTAAGCGTGCTCAGCTTGGAGTAATTTCAGGATGGGTGACCGACCGGGAAGTTGCTCCCGGGTGTGCACGAGTGAGGACAAAGTGCGGAGAAAAGACTAGTATTGATCTATGGGGCCAGTCTAGATCCCGCCAGGAGTAACGACCACCGGCGGATGTGTCCGGGGTGTTACAAGTTGGTATCAGAGCCGACCCTTGCGGTTCCATGGATGGTTGCGGGCAGGTGTGCGGTCATGTCGTTCATGACGTTTGTGACCCGTCGTGGCACACGGCATGGCACATGTACCGGACTGCATGCACAAACGTATGTGCCAAGAGGGAACCATGGATGGTTGCGGACAGGTGTGCGGTCATGTTGTTCATGACGTTTGTGACCCGTCGTGGCACACGGCATGGCACATGTACCGGACTGCATGCACAAACGTATGTGCCAAGAGGGAACGTCCCTGTGGCCCGACGAGGACGTCGGTTCCTCTTAGTGGGGGTGTATGTGATAGCCTGGCTTATCAGGGATGATATACTACTCATATCAATAAGGAATTCCTTCTTTTCCGGAAGCCCATTCAGACAGAACTCCAAAGTTAAGCGTGCTCAGCTTGGAGTAATTTCAGGACAGGTGACCGACCGGGAAGTTGCTCCCGGGTGCGCACGAGTGAGGACAAAGTGTGCAGAAAAGACTAGTATTGATCTGTGGGGCCAGTCTAGATCCCGCCAGGAGTAACGACCACCGGCGGGTGTGTCCGGGGTGTTACAATCATGCCAGGTCAACATCCCTTGTGGCCAAGGCTTTCCGTCATGGATTTTATTGGCTGATGGCCCATGCTGATGCAGAGGACCTGGTCAGTAAATGTGACGATTGTCAGAAGTTCTAGAGACGTGCTCACGTGCCGGCTCAAGAGTTGAGGATGATTCCAATAACTTGGCCGTTTGCAGTCTGGGGGCTTGACATGATTGGGCCTTTCAAAAGGTTCAAAGATAAAAAGACCCACCTTTTGGTGTCGGTTGACAAATTTACAAAGTGGGTTGAGGCAGAGCCAGTTTGTAAGTGTGATGCAGCTAGGGCGGTTCAGTTCATGAAGAAGGTGATATTTCGTTTCGCTTTCCACACAATATTATAACTGACAATGGCATTAATCTGTCTAAAGGCGCCATGAAAGAATTTTGTCAACCAGAGCATATTCGGCTTGATGCTTCATCAGTGGCTCACCCCCAATCCAATGGTCAAGCTGAGAGAGCCAATCAGGAAATCTTGAAAGGCATCAAGCCTCGGGTTTTAGTCCCCTTCCAATGGACGCCGGGTTGTTGGGTTAAGGAGTAACCCCTGTGATATGGAGCATCAATACTACTCCTAACAGGTCTACGGGTTACATGCCTTTCTTCATGGTTTATGGAGCTGAGGCAGTTCTCCCTAGTGACATCCGTCATGACTCGCCCCATGTGGCGGCTTATGTTGAGGCGGAGAATGAACAAGCGCGCCAGGATGCCCTTGACCTGTTAGATGAAAAGCATGACTTGGCACCAGCTCGCTCGACGATTTACTAACAGGACCTGCGCCGCTATCACAGCCGCCGGGTTAACTCCAGAACCTTTCAGGAAGGTGATTTGGTGCTCCGGCTCGTCCAGGATCAAATTGATGCACACATGTTATCCCCACCTTGGGAAGGGTCCTTTGTGGTCACCAAGAACTTGAACAACGGGTCATACTACCTTATCAATGTTCGAGAGCACAAAGACTCACGTAAGTCGGAGGAGGAGACCCGCCGGCCGTGGAATATCGCTCATCTTCAGCCTTACTACACTCGAGCCACCGGCTCTCATGATGTACATATTTTGACGATGTATATATAATGATAAATAATAAAAGCAGGACCTTTGTCCTTTTTCATCCTCAAAGGTAATATGTCGTTGTCATTGTCATTGTCATCTCAAATGATCACTTGGGGGGCGGATCGTATCCAAATCTAGCTTGACCCGTTTGATCCATCTTATGATCGTATTCGAATCTAGCCGTTAAACCTTATGATCATTAGGGGGTTTCTTGTTCAAACATAGGTCGTATTCGAACCAAAGAGAACATAGCTGTCGGTACCCTCTTGATTGGCACACTGCCAAGCTCATTAGGGGGCTTCTTGATCGTATTCGAATCATAGCTCAACCCCTTTTGGGAACCGACTTTGATCGTATTCGAATCAGAGTCGTTAAAGAACTCTCAAGATCATTAGGGGGCTTCCTGTTTAAACATAGGTCGTATTCAAACCAAAGAGAACATAGCTGTCGGTACCCTCTTGATCGGCGCAACGCCAAAGCCACTGGGGGCTACATGATCGTATTCGAATCCTAGCTTAACCCCTTTGGAACGGTTTACTGATCGTATTCGAATCAGAAGCCTTGAAATTTTTTACATTCTATTGGGTTTAAGTTTTTTTGAAAGCAGCCTTTATTTGACTTGAGACTTTTTTGAGGTTTAAAGGTACAAGTGTGGGTAACTTTAACCCGGCTTGATTTTGGCTGACAAAGTCGCCAATACATGAGAATCATCATACCTTTGGAAGTGTTGGTTTCCAAAGATTGGGTTATCACCCTTACTGTCTGGGTCATATAAGCTGGCAGTGCAAATCAAAGGATCACAGGTATAAGATTATAGATGTGTTTCAACATTATATGTTACAATGGGCTTGTCTGTGTTTCTTTTTTCGATCTTAATGTATCAAGCTATTATGACCCGCCTTGTGGTAAGCCGCCAAGGGATCTTGTGATCTATTTCTATGTGCAGGACAGTTAAAAGACTTGGTCAAGCATAAGGAAAACAGATGAAAATAATAACACGGGTGAATACAATATGGCGGTTTAATAGTATTAAGCACGAAAAACATGCACGATGGCACGGCAAAAGCAAAGTTATTTCTATTCTATTACACGACTCCCTGAGTCCAGATGATTCATATTGTTTTTTAGCACATCACAGGTATGAGCTGCCACGGTGGATTAACTCTCGTGTTGGCCTGAAGTGTCTAGGTTAGCCCTCTCCGCTTCTTCGCCCTGTTCCCTTTCCTGGAAGGTTGATGATGACCAGTCAATGCCATTCAAAGCTTCAAATTCAGCTTCATCATCAACTAGTCCGGCCAGGTCAACTTCAGGGGCGAAGGTATGCTTACGGGGTGGGGGGATCAGGCTGGTCACTTTGTAATGAGGCATTGGAATTCTCCGGTTCTCCGCGTCATAGCCTAGCTAGTACTTGGAGAGATCTACTTCATCAGCTATCAGGGTGGCCAAAGGGCGTATCTACTTCACGCAAGCGGCGAAGTCTTCCTGTTCAAAGGAAGTGCCATCCTCCTTAAAGCTTGGATAGCCAGTGGTGAGGTCGGCCGGGTCTAACTCCGGTAGCCAAGCTTTGGCCCGACTTAAAGCAGCCACAGCTCCGGCTCTTACAGATGATCACCTCAGTTTAGTGAATCACTGGGGTAGCACAGAAAGTTTCTTTAGTACATCTACCAGGAGTGTGGGCACTTCATTGGACAGGGCCACCGTGGCTAAGGCACGCTGAGAGCCGGTGTACAGTTGTTCCACCAGCGTATAAACCGCCTTGAGCTTGATCAGCATATCTTGGTTCGGATTTGAACTCCTGGGGCCTACATAAACATTGTCAGGTGAGTTAATTTCAATTTATATGATCAATTGAAAGGTTCAAGTATTTAACACTTGCAGGGCGACTTACCAAAGATCGCTGAGACCATCTGAGAGACATGGCGTTTTAAGCCGGATAATTCACCGGTTGCTTCTTCAAGAGCCGCCTCTGCCTTCTCAGCTCGATTAATCAACACAATTTTTTCATCAACCCAGGCCTTTTTCTCCATTTCAAAGTCTTTCTTCAGTTTTTCTTGTTCAGAAACGCTGAATCTAAACTTGGAGTCAACTCTTTGGGTTTCCGTCTCTTGGGCCTCAAGGCGGTTCTTCAGATCAGAGATTTCTGACTCAAGTTGACTAGTGGTGGCCTGTACAAATACCGGGTCAAAATCAGGACAATCATGATGCACTATTAAGTCTCAAGCCTTTTGCAAGCAACAACACTTGGCACTTGGGGGCTAATGTCTACTGAAGAATTTTATTTAAAGTGGCGGTTCATGACATTAAAGTCCAAGCACTTTGAAAGCAAGAGTACTTAGCACTTGGGGGCTAATGCATATTATTGTTTAAGGTTTTCAAGCACTTTATTCAATACAACCATATGAAGGACCGGCTCAACTATGCCTCATCATATCATTGATGACGTCTTCAGGCAAGTCATCAGGGCTGTGCCGCAGAGGGTCATCTTTCTTGCCTGTGTAGGTGCACATCAGGTTGGGGCGGCATCTCAATGGAATAACCCGCCAGGCGAGCCAAACCCGGACTAAGTCGATGCCAGTTAACCCGTTCCCTAGAAGAGCTTTGATCTTAGCTAGGGTGGGGGAAAGTGTTTTGCGTTCGGCGGCTTTAATCTTGTTAGGAAGCTGATGGTTGGACCCAAGACGTAGATCACGAAAACTGGGCAGAGGGTTCTCACCAGCCGGAGAGGTGTCTTGGCAATAAAACCATGCCTGATTCTAGTCTTTGGGATGACTTGGCGGATTGGCATAAGGAAAAATTACGTCTCTCCGACGTTGGATTGAGACACCACCAAGTTCCAAGCTCTGGCCATTGGCGCATTCATTCTGACGGTTCAAGTAAAATAATTCTCTGAAAAGTAATATGTTGGGTTCTTCTCCGAGGTATACTTCACTGAACACTTGGAAATTGCAGATGTTAGACATGGAAATGGGTCCGATGTCTTGAGGGCGGAGGTCAAAGAAGCACAAAACATCTCTGAAGAATTTTGAGCCAGGTGGAGAGAAACCCCGGTTCATGTGATCCGTGAAAACAATAACCTCCCCCATTTTGGGCTGAGGAAATTCCTCCTCCGGGTTAGGAGCACAATAGGACATGATTTCCTTCTTCGGCAGATAGCCGGTCTTCACAAAGTCGTCAAGTGTGCTGTCTGTGATAATAGATTTGACCCAGTTGCGGGAAGTGGGTGCTTTCGGTGCCATTGTGATGAAAGCCTAAGACAAAGTAAAAATTACCAGTTCAAATTTAAGCCGGAGAGAAAAAACATTACAATGCATATTCAAGATGGCGGCTTATAAAGGGACCTAATGGTATGAGGATAATTATGTCAAGATTATTTAAAGCCGCCATAGGCTCCATAAGCAGTTAAAGTTGTTTAAACCGCCATGGGTGGTCAAGGTTATCAATTGAGCATTGCCTTTTTAAGCCGGTGATAAGAGTCGCCATGACTAGGTAGATCTAACAAATACAGGTTTTTGCCTAAGTGTTGCATAAACAAGTTTCACAAACTGCAGCTACTATTTTGGATCAAATGGTTGTTCAGAAAAGAAAATTTTCTAGATCTAAAAACATGGTACAGAGGAGTTCATGCGTTCTAATGGGGCTTCTTTACAAAGAAAAAGGATCTGCTAGTGCCAAAAATGGATGCGAAATAGCTACTGCATGAGTTCTATGCTGCTGTTGGATCAAAAGAGGCTACGGCAGAAGAAACGCGAAGAAACTGAGATGAACTACGAAGTGTACAGAGGAACTCGCAAACCCTAGCATGGATCTAAGATGCAGAAAGGGGAAAACTTACAGCAGCAGATCTGTTGCGGAGGGCCGCTGCCATTCTCTGGACGGATTCAGGTTGATGCAGCAGCCAAAGTTGATGGAGACAAGGTGTGTTGCAGCGGCGGCGGAGCTCAAGCGGCAGTTGGGTGCGAGAGGAAGAAGAAGAGGAAGGGGGAGAATGAAGAAAGACCCGGTCGGGTCTATTTATTAGGAAAGACCACTAAAAGGGCGTGAAAAACAAGGAGGCCGAAAACATAAGTTATCCAACTACAAGGACGCCTCAATTTTCGGGATGGTCATTAAGATAAAGATCCATTGAGATACATAGGACAAAACGTGCATTTATAGCAGGTGACATAATGGCGGGTTACCTCATGGCGGGTTGCAAGAAATTTTATAATCCAAGAACAGAAGATTTTTTCTTAAGTATCGAAGATTGACATGAACTAGTTCAAATCAATCTGGGGCCTAATGTTGGGGATATAACTATTTGATATGACCCGCCCAGGAGGGGCTAGGTTATACCTATGAATATTCTTGAAGCCCAAGACCAAGGTTGAAGATGGCGGTTCAGTAAGGGCCCAAAGCCCAAAGGCGACTTAAGGCCCCTAGAGATAAACCGCCATATGTACATGACTTGTATTGTAAGGAAAGAATAGTTAGAGACCAAGCTGGACACTGTTTATGAGCCGGCCGGGACTCTGAGAGCCATTGGGCGTCGACTTCTGTATATAAAGGGACGACCCGGTGGCGGTTCAGGGCAAGTAACACCAGATCGAAAGCTAGGTCAGGCGATTCCGCTCCCTGGTAATCGAGTCATAAGCAATCCCACTCAAAACTGGATTGTAGGCTTTTACCTTCACTGTAAGGGGCCAAACCAGTATAAACCCCGTGTCCTTTATCCCGATTGACCCCTTTAAGCTTCCTAGTTGCGATGGCTCCACGACTAAGTCATTTCACTAGGACATCTGACGTGACAATTCCACGACATCATTCGTTCTAGCCCGTTAACGGCCCGCTACATCTTTGGTCTCAATTACGGCCCGACCTTCTTTCGGCCCATTAGCTGCCCATTATAGATATGGACCAATATGCCATCGGTACATCTTTCGGCCTTTTTTCGGCCCATTCTGTAGTTGGGCCAACTTCTAGCCCGTTGTGACTTTTGGCATTTCCTCGACCCATTTTGTACATGGGCCAACTTCTAGCCCATTTTGTCTTTCGACCTGTTAACGGCCCGCACAACAGTTGGGCCTTTGTCAGCGCCACCTGGTTTTGGGTCCATTAGCAGGCCACGTTAAGCAGGGCACAATTTCAGCCCGACGCGACTTTCAGCCTGTTAAAAGCCTAGTTTGTAAATTGGGCCTCTTTTAACCCAAAACACTTTCGGCCTCTTACTGGCCCGTCAAGTAAAAGGGCCGAGACAAAACTGACATTTATTTCGGCCTGGTAAAGGCCCGCAAGCCATTTCCATTTATACGGCCCTATCAAGTTGTCGGCCTGTTAACGACCTGCTAAGAGCCGTTGTTACGGTGGTCCGCATCGATTGGGATCCACTAAATATTAGTTGACCAGCCCAATTAAGGCCCGCTTTGACTACACATGTTTGTTCGTTCGGATGGCGTCCAGGTAACGTTTGGGTGTATTGACCCCCATTTCAACGATATAGCATATACAAAGAATTGTCCTACTCTATACTATCGCCTCTAAAAAACCTACACTATGCAATAAAGAGACTAAGTCATAGAAACGAAGAATAATCCTACACTATACAATAAAGAATTTATAGCAGATTATATCCACTTGGCATTATAGTTCGGCACCAGTGATAATAAAGCGTACAGAAACAGTACATACACTGGGAAAATAAAGCTCATACAACATGGACACGCATCAACAGAACTTACCATTTGAACTATAATCTCTTCAGAAAATAGGATTGGCCATATTCAGATAGTACAAATTTTAGTCTGCAAAATCTCCAATTCCTTTGTGGTTACCTTAGTGTATTTTTTTATTTTTTTGACTCCTGCATCTAATACCTGTAACTCCAGTCTCAACATTTTGATTACATGTTGAGAATCATATACACGTTGTCTTGCCACTTCTAGTTGATTCTCGAGAACATCAACACATTCCAGTTCCAACCCATAATCATTTGGTAATGGCCATGCCGCACTGCTGTGAGAATTTTGTGTTGATGTCACTTCATCTTGAAATGTTTCTGTAAGTACACATGACTAGGGCAAAAATATAGTTACAACAGCGAAGTGAGCAAGACAGACTATCTTGTACATGGCAAAACATGATTAACAATAATATTACACATCATGAAGCATAAGCAGGTGATATTTTAAAAATTATAAAAATGGTAGTCTATGTAGGCCGCATACAGAAATCTCTCTTAGCTCACCAGAGGAGCATGATCTTGGGCCCAAATCCAAAACATAGACAAGTTACATATTTAGACCACACGCAACTACTGAACATTATATATATAGGGATCAACTATTTGTCACCCCAGGTGAGGAATAAATTCCTCACCCAAGCCTATCTCCAACGTAAGAAACAAAAACATGCGGGGTAATATTACTATTTCAAAAAGGAATCGACCTCTATCTCGTAAAGAAAAAGGAGCACCGTAATATTACCTCCTTCATGCCAGTAATTTACGTCGTGTATGTGTGCAACCTATGTGGTGCATCGAAGTGCCAGTATAGAAAAACAAATGATGTTGCCATAAGATTACGAATGAGTTTTCAGTCGACGAACTAATCTGACACATCTTTCTATAATCTCACAACAATGAGTAGTGAGGTGTTCCTGATTTGTTTAGATATATAGGGCTGCATTCCTATATTCCAGGTATTTTACGTCTGATCTACTACTATTTTATACTAGATGTGCACCGGTTGTAGCACCGAAATCTGGTACTCCTAATTGATTTAACATAGGCAAGCACTAGCACTATCTCAATTTTGCACGAGGCATTTTCGGTAAACATAAGAAACATAAGCCAGTATTTCATTCTATACACAAGGCTTTTAGTAACCACAAAATAACAAAGTGGTGTAATAAAAAGATTCCATGTAGTGGAGTACACAAGTTTTTCCCTCCTCTGCCTCTCCTCCTCCCGAAACCCCGCCACCGACGACTCCCCCGCTCTTCCCCGCCGCCCCCACCACCGCTACTAGTACCTTGAGCTGGTGGGGGCGAAGCGCGCAGCCAATGGGGAGGTATTGTCCTCTCGGACGACGAGGAGGATGGTAGCGCTGACGACGACTTCGACGTTGAAGAGTGGCGGAGGACCTTCCCTGAGTGAGGCGACGACATGACATGGCCGGACCCCATGGGCGATGGTATTTCATGGGTGGACTGGTTCACCCTCTATAAGTCAAACAATTAACATTTCAAGTTGACTATGCTTTGATGGCTTTTGGTGTAAATTATGGTTAGTTCTAAGTTCACTAGATTCCATGTTTAGGTTTAAACTAGACTATGTTTCAGCGGATTCTTATGTACATTATGTGTCGAATTTGGTTTTAGAAGTTTGTTTAAATCGAATCTATGTTGAACTTATGAAAATTTACTTTTTACTTCCCTAAATTTAGGAGTTCGGCTTGGTCCGACCAAAACTTTGTGGAGTAAAAATACTCCACTAAGTTTACTCCGCCATTTTGCTCCTCTATGTTTAGGGGAACGGATAGAGTTGGTATGAGTACACAATCTTTGTATATAGGAGTAACTACTAATTACATGTGAAGCTAATTGTATTACAATTCAAGTCAAAGATAATTCTTGTAAAACATGGTATACCTCCCTCGCAAAAAAGACACCTTGTATACCAGTATACACTTACAAAAGGATTTTTATGGAAACAACATGATGGTGTCAAAGCCAACTTCATACGATCATATTGCTTTGCTTAGCATTGCCTTTCTTCATATCAGCAGATGGTCGACGGAGGGGAAGATATGAAGCAAGTAGTGATTCTGAAATGGTAAACACACCCTGTTTCACCCCTAACGAACAAGGCAACAACACCAGTACAGATCTAAGAAGGACCTGTAGCACCCAAGATGCGATTCTATCCCAATCATGTGATGAATTCATGATTGGAACACAATCGCATTTCGAGTGCATAGCAAGGTGGATATCATTACAACATACCATGTACTGAATAGATGAGAATACAATGTAAAGGCTTACACTCGCCACAAGCTACAACATTCATACAACAATACATCAATACATATAATTCATCATGCAGAAGAGCAGGATCCGACTATGGATGAACTCAAACGCAAGAGAAGAATGACATCCAACCTGCTAGCCCAGGCTCCCGACCCGGAACCTATATCCCTTCAACGAAGAAGCAGAAGAACTCCAAACAAGCAAGCATCACACTCGCGTCAGATCATCGCATTACTTGTACCTACAACTGTTGTTGTAGTAATTTGTGAGCCATGAGGACTCAGCAATCCCATTACCATGGGTATCAAGACTAGAAAAGCTTAATGTGTATGAAAAGGATAGGTGGTGAGGTTGCAGCAAGTGACTAAGCATTGTATGGTGGCTAACTTACGAGTACAAGAATAAGATGAGAAACTACACAAACGGTCGAAAACTAGTAATGATCAAGAAGTGATCCTAAACTACTTACGTTCAAGCATAACCCAATCATGTTCTCTTCCCGAACCTCATTGAAAAGAGACGATCACGGTTACACACACGGTTGGTGTATTTTATTTCGTATCTGGTGTCAGGTTCTCCACAACCGGATCTTAAAAATTCCCATCTGCCACATAAACCGCGGGCATGGCTCTCGAAAGTTTAAAACTTGCAGGGGTGTCCCAACTTAGCCCACGACAAACTCTCATGATCAACGGAGGAAAATCCTCCTCCCGGAACAACCCGATCAAGCTCGAAATCCCGGTTCACAAGACATTTCGACAATGGTAAAACAAGTCCAGCAGACCACCCGGTGCGTCGATACCCCGATAGGAGCCACGCGTATCTTGTTCTCAGGACAACACTGTCTATGCGAAGTGGACGGTAGCCAAAATACCATCGAGTTGCCCCGAGGTGGCACCGCCGACTGCTAGGTAGGTGGACCAACACTCATGAGGAGCACTGGCCCGGGGGGTTGATTAAAAGACCTCAGGGGCCGGCAGGTCCCTATGCAAGTTTTAGTTGTCATTAGCCAAATGGTAAAACCAATTTTGGGCCTTGCTGGAAGTGTTTTATTCAAAGCGAACTATCAAGGGGGGCCCATAAACCCCAGCCGTGTTAGGAACAGGAAATCAAGGAACATAACACGGTATGACGGAACCTAGGGCACCAAGAGTGGAACAAAACACCAGGCAAAAGGCCGAGCCTTCCACCCTTTACCAAGTATATTGATGCATTAATTAAATAAGAGATATTGTGATATCCCAAGATATCCATGATCCAACATGGAACAACTTCCAACTGCACCTACAACTAGCAACGCTATAAGAGGGGCTGAGCAAAGCGGTAACATAGACAAACAACGGTTTGCTAGGAAGATAGAAAATGTTAGGGGTTGTTTCATGGCATTTTGGGAGGCTTGATAAACAAGGGATAGGTGGCGCGACATAGCGATAGCATCAAGACAACTAGCATAGAAAAGATAGTAGTAAGATCAAAGGTGACGGTCATCTTGCCTGAAATCCCGCTAGGAGGAAGACCGAATCTATGAAGAAGACGAACCAACATAGTCGAATGAATCACTCACAATCGCAACATTATTGGAACTAAGAAGCAACACCAGAAAGCAGCAAACAACATCGTAAACACACATAACATAATCATGGCATGATGCACAATCAAGTATGATGCATGTCCAGTTTAATGATTTGTGGCATGGTAAAGTGCAATAAATAATACTACAAATTAAGTGGAGCTCAATATGCAACGAGTTGCATATTGACGAAACACCACATTCACATATTTAGTTTGATCCTGGTTATGTACACAACAAGTTTAAAAGTTGGTTAAGATGGCAAGAGGTGAGGCGAGACAAAGCTACCTATCTAGGCAAGTTTAAATGAGGCCAGAAATGACAAACAACAATTCCAGAAAACCCTCATGTGCATATTTGAATTTGGTACTGTTCTGCCTATTACATAATTTTATTGTTATTAAACATGAAAACAAATTGTACCACGTTATTCTATGCATTATTCTAGATAATATACAGATATAGTTTATTTAATTTGGAGCTATGGTTTATTAGTTATGAAATAAAACATTTTAGCATGTCATTAAACAAAACAATGCAAACAACAATTTAAACATTTTAAACATGGACGGAAGTTGGAAATTATGAAACTACATTAAATTTGAAGCATTTTACGTATATATTGTGTTTTAATCTGAAGTACGGTTGTTAAGTTATTATATGCATGATCATGGAGGGTCAATTTGTTAATATGCAGGTTTTTAATAGAGAAATTCATCCGAACGAAAAAAGTACGCATCGGGCCGAATACGGCCATGAAGCCCAATAGAGTTAAGGCCAGGGGGCTCCCACCCTGGGCCTTGGGGAAGTAGGCCAGCTGGGCCTCGGCCAACAAGCGAAGGGGAGGCAGCCCAGGCACGGGTCGAGGCAGAGGCGACGTCCTCTGCCCGAACTGCTGCTGCTCGATGCAGGGTAGTGGAAGCACAGCTGGAGAGGACTTGGCGCGCCAGGACTCTGACGACGGCAGGGCACGAAGGTGACGGAGGGTGAGGGGCGGCCGGATCCGGGCCATGGCGGCGTCTCGATTTGGTCAGCGATGGGGCCGAAGGCACGGGGAACGACGGCGACAGGAGCTTGGCGAAGAACCTACATGCTCATGGCAGGGAAAAATCAGAGAAACGGCAGGGAGGGAGGAAAAGAGTTAGGATATGGAGAGGGACGGGCGAAGGGAGACGGACCCGATGGAGCTCACGCTCTGGCGAGCTACTGCACGTTGCAAGATGGACGGAGACGGGCGGCCTCGGGACGACGGGGAAGATGGATCCGTTCGATTCCCAGCTGGAACGGGTGCAAAAACGGCAGCGAGGCGGAGCTTCCATGGGTTCCTGCAACGGGATAGCGAGAGCGAGCCTGAGAGAGAGAAAAGAAGACGGGAGAGGAAAAGAAAGAGAGAGAAGGAAAGGAAGAAGGCAGAGCGGCAGGGTTGCTGCCGGTTTTCGTCGGCGGCTTGCGGGCGACGCGCTGCTCTAGCGAGGCGAGGCGCGGTGATGGTGGTCGAGGCCTCAGGCACCTCCGAGCGTTGAGGCTGCAGGAGGGTAGAACTGGCACGATGGGGGTCGGGCGATCTAGATCTGAGGGTCCAGATTGGCGGTGGGAGGTGGCTGCGGGCTGGCACCAGATGGATTGGACAGGATGCCTAGGGTTTGGACTGTTTAAATAGGAGGTGGATTTTTGGTTAGGGGCTATTCTAGCCCCTCCGATCGAAATCAAACGGTCCAAGAAAAATAAGCTAGGGGAGTCTAACAAAGAACCAAATATATTTTAGGGATGTTTGGAGATGATTCGGACCCATCGGTCACGACTGAGCGGTTTGGGTCCGAGGGAGTTTCGGACGCGGGCGGGGAGTCGATGCACTATGCAAAGAGGGGTTAGGTGGTTTGACAAGAGGGAATCGAAAATCCGGTTGACTTGGATTGGTCAACAAAGGCAAGGGGGATGCGGCAACTACGAACGGATGCAAGCTTTATGAAAACATGCAGATGCTATGCGCATGATGCTATGATGAAATGCAACCAACAAATAAAACACACGGCGGTCACACAAACACATGGAAGGCGTTTGCAGCGTCGGTCTCGGGTCGTTACAACTCTCGTCCACTTACAAGAGATCTCGCCCCGAGATATAAGGATGGCACCGGAGGGAAACATAAGAGGGAGAGGTAAAACAAAGTTGCTTCTTTGACAAACGAGTGAAACCACGAACCTTGAGAGGCTGAACAAATTGAAAAAGAATACACTAGAGATTAATGAGATTGCAAGCACTATGTTAGCAAAGAGGAACAAGGAATACGATGAGAATAGAGAGCTTAAGGGACAAGATAGACTTTGAACCCACTCTGGTTGAAGAAAAGCAAGGAAAGAAGAATTCAGCAGCACTCCGACTGAAAAGAGGGGCAAGACTTGATAAGATAAAAGGAACTTGGATAGAGGACACAACACTCCTGTTGAATGGGAAAGCAAGGAAAAGAAGAAACTGAGATGATTGGTTGAAGAGAGAAACATCACAATGCCTCCGAACGAACGAATAGAAGCTGGATCGTCAGAAAGAAAAAGAACGGAGAAGAAAATGCCAACTTCTGTCACAAATGAACTTGGAAAGCATCCTTGTAAAGAAGGATTCAATGGAGTTGTTGGAAAATCAACAACGAAAAGAACAAGGTTTTTGTGGGCTTATGGAAAACATCTCAAAGTTTTGAGGTGACAAACAGCCACTAACGGAATCAATTGCTTTCTTGAGAGCAACGAAGAGATGAAAAGAAGGAGAAAATTGGATCATTGATAAGTGATACATCTCCAACGTATCTATAATTTATGAAGCATTCATGTTATTTTATTATCTGTTTTGAATGATTACGAGCTTTATTATACATGTGACGCCCGGATAATTAAGCTACAGTAACCCTCTCCTAATGATGCCATGTCACCGCTATCACTGTAGTTAATCTCGCGATGGTTCAAAAACGATCCAAACTTAAAATAAAGACAAATAACAAAAGCTTTTCACATGTCAAAACTAAAATGTTCTAAATGTGACAAATAAATCATATGTAATATTGGTGGTGAAACCACACTTTTATAAAGCGTTTAAATGCACTATAGTAAATAATTAGTAATAAAACAATTATTCAAATGCTTTAAAATAATAAACAATTTAAAAACTATTTTTATTTCAATGCTAAACGGTTTGTGGCAGTGGCATAAATTGTAACACTATTTTAGGTGCCACTTTTGTATTTTTGGAAACTAAAATAAAACAAATAAGAACTAAAAGAATAAATAAAAGAAAAGCAGAGTAGGACTGTAAATAAAAAAGAAAAAAAGAAAAGGGAACCCCCCTCCCCCCCCCCCGCGCGCTGGGCCTCAGCCCAGCTGGCCATCCAGTCGGCCTGGTTGGACCGGCCCACCCCCACCTCACCTACTAACCCCTGGGGACACCGAAACCCTAGCCCACTACCCCACTCCTCCCCCCCACGTTCCCCTCTCTCCCTCGTCTCCTCCCGATCCCGATCTGGATCGGGCGCCGGCTCCTCTTCGCCAACCGTCGCCGTTCGGAATTCCCCTCCTCGCCGGACGCCACCGCCGCCTCAAGCCCCGTCATCG